>NW_021319908.1:173221-176635 GCF_001605985.2 Dendrobium catenatum | reverse complement strand
GGACGAAGGTCGAGTTGACCGAACCACTATAAATTTATGTATTCTTATTTCTTGCTTTCGCACTTTAAATTTCCGCGCTTATTTTTCTTTTGGTGTGATTTTGGTTTATGAGATTTTTATTTCTTTGTGAAAAAATTTTTTAAAATACAAATTCACCCCCCCCTCCCCTCTTGGTTAGCTTGGGCCAGTTCTATAGGGCTTAACATCCCTAACGAACTTTCACATATAACCTAGAACATTAAACATCTTATGTTTTGGCATGCCAACATTCCATTTCAATGCTCCTAAATATTCCAATATTTCTCCATCAAGGTTATACATCACACTATATATGAACTACACACATGACCATTTTATGCATTAAATAAAAAATGTAATATATTGAAAATATCTCTATATCATTCAAGACACAATAGTTTATATTAATAGTTGCTATGCTTTTTATATCATTAGCCAAAAATTAGAGAATTAGCTAAACATGAAAGATTAACAAGTAAACATATTTTCATTTTATTCATTAAAAGAAGGGATACAAGAGAAGTAACAAGAAAATTGTCACCCAAAAGGATCAAATAATCTACTCCACACTCCTTCCTCCAGCAACAGAGTTTATTACACAAACAGGCTATGATCCCCACAATGAAAGTATCTTCCACTTCACTAGCCTCCCTTCGACTTTACTCTAAGGAGGCACTAAAGAAACAAGCTTAAAATTATAAAATTTTACTTAAGTGATAGAACTAACTATTTATAGTAAGTATATTGATAGGTTCAAGAGCCATGGCACTTGACAAGGTGGCGCTGCAGTGGTATGAAATGAGCTAGCGCCTTGGCACTGCAATGTTGGTTTCGCTGCAACACTAGCTAACTTGACATGGTTAATGATTAAAATGGCATGGCTTTTGGCTGAGTCAGCATGTCTCCTCACATTGGAAATTGCTCCGTCACTGTGCTCCATAAGTTGAGCACTATGACACTTGAATGTAACTTTCACCACTAAGGTGTTTCATGGCTCGATGCTCCAACATTCATTTTCTCGAGGCTCCAGTGCTGCAAAGCTGAATTCAAGTGCAACTATGTTGTGTTGTGCTACAGCACTAGCCTTGGTGTCACCATGGTGCTAGAAACACAGAACTTGGCTCTACCATGTCTTAATCTTACGCTGAGGTGCTATGAAAGCATACGCTACGGTGCTTCCGATGATGGCACTTTATCAATGTAAATCATGCATTTAAAAATTAATAAATCTAGTGGCATAAAACTTGCATGTAGGCTAAAGTTCTAAATCTATTAGATTCACTTATGTTCTTATAATAAAACTATCAAATTTTATTCTTTTTTCTAATTCATGTGGGTAAATTAAAAAATTTTATTTGAAATTTTATTCTAATTAATTATATGAACATAATAAAAATCGTGTGGGATAATTTCACTATATTTATATATTTAAGTACAATTAATTTTTTAAATGAATTATTTGTGTGTTTTGTAACACTCAGTTATATAATTTTGGTAATTAAGGATGTCAAGGCTAATCCCAAATTGCTCAAACTACATATAAATCACTTAGAAATTAACTTTTTTACTCAATTTTATTAAATTTATCATATTTCTAATTGGAAAATTTATACATATATAACTCAATATAAATAAGCACAAATAAATAATTTATTTACCTCTAAAATTTTTAACAATGAATTTATACAAAATATAAAATGAATATACATAAATAATTATGAATTTAAAATTTTACAGTTTTTATTTCTACAATTTTATTAAAATTATTAAAATCCATATGAATTACATCGGTGGTCGCCTGTAGGAAATAAAACCATCCGACCAAAATTTTATCATATACTTGACAAATGTTTAATTTAATGCAATTCATATTTTCTTATAAAAACAAAATTTTGTAAAAATTAATTAATTGACTAAAATTGATGTTCCGATTCCAAAATATTCTGTCATTATAGATTTTGTAAAAGAACAATAAAAAATTGATTAAAATCACAAATTGAGTTTTAAATCATGAATATGATATAAAACTAATTAAATAAATTTTATAACTCTATTTATGACCAAAATGCAACTACATAAAATCTTTATGCGATCAGTATTCCATGAAATAAAACTTGGGCAAATCGAATATCAAGGCAGAGATTTTGAAAATCTGACTCTAAAATCAAATATTAGAAAACTTAATATCAAATATATTCAAGTTTCTCAAATTCAAAACAGATGTTTGATTTGTGATAAATTTATAAAATATATAATCGGCTAAACAATAAGATGCAAAAATTAATTTACAAACAAAATTTATGTATCTCCGGCCACTGAATTCGACACGTTCTTCACTAATTTTGAAATTTTTTTCAACTTTTTCTCTCCCAAAAGGATGGGGTATGCTCAATTTTCTTAGTAGTTATAAGAAGACTTAAGGACCTAAAATATATTTTAAATTTGAAATTAACAATTGCCATCACAACCAGACAAAAATTTCAATTTTAAAAGCTGAATTAAAACTAAAGAATTGTTTGTTTTTAAAAGCCGAATTAATGATGAAAAATGGACAGTTTTAAAAGCTGAATTAAAACTGAAAAAATAGTTAATTAATAGGAATAATTAGGACCATTTAATAAATTGTAGTTACTTTTTTTTTTATAAAACCAGCACGATGGGGCTTGCACGTTAAATAAAAAAATGGATACAAGTCCTTAGTGAATCAACAGCCCTCTACAAAATACAGTATTTGAAGCAAAACCTACGAGCTGTCAATCCAATCTATTACAAGAAACAACAAAAATAATAAAAACCACCACAAAGAACAACAACAACACCCAAGGAGTAACCCAAAGTAATAGGCAAAAGGGTCAAGAGAGAACATCAGCCAAGAAGCAACCAAAATACTGTAGGCACCCAATTAGGAGCAACAAATCAACCGACCAAGCAAGACAACCAAGCTAAGCAAAGGATCATGGCATGTAAATAGACTTAGACCGCGACTTGGTTGTCATGGAAGGGTCATCCAAGGATATAACAACTAGAATCCCAAAGCGACATAACACCAAACCCGTAAAACAAACAAGTAAAAGCTACCGAGGTTGCCAACAAGACCCTGGCCATCCGAGGTGCCTGCAGAATAATTGCTTCATCATAGTCCTATCCTGATCCAACATCGCAAGAAATGAACATAGCAAAAGTAACCGAGAAACCACCACCAAAACATACAAAAAGAACAACTTATTTCTTTTTGGATTTACAAGATTTAAACTTATCATTACTTTTACAAAACCCAAAATTATCAATTTAACGATGGCTTAACTCAAAATTGTCCTGATCACTCTCAGAAAGATCCTCCCCACTGGTGGGAAAAATTATGTCTCACCACGCAGATTTTGGTTTTCTCCTATTTTG
>NW_021319908.1:169617-173121 GCF_001605985.2 Dendrobium catenatum | reverse complement strand
TCCGATCTTTGATTCCTGAAAAGTTAGAAGTAACATGCAGTCTAAGAGTATCAATAGTATTTTTCAATCATCAAAAACATAAGTCATGAAAATAGATTTGCAACACTATGGAGATAAAAAAATAGTAGGAAGGCTATAAACTTTTTTTTTTTCATCCGAACAAGTTTGACAAATATCTTGGGAAGCATATGCTCTAATCCACATCTAAAAATTAAGATTCTCATTAGAAAAAAATTATTATTTAAATTCATTGGTCCAAAATACTTTATTTTCATAAGTATCAAAATCTCATTGTAAGTTTTTCTTTCAATGACTAAACTCAAAAATATCATTTTTTACTTTTAGTAGAATAAGTTATGTATTTAGACTAAATAGTAGAGTTTAGTTGCAACTAAGACTATTACTTCCTCATGGGATGAACACTCTACTTTATTAATTTACTACTTGATTAGAAATGTATACTTGCATATTTTAGTGGGATTTCATTAATTTATATATAAAAAAAATTAAGCATTTTAACTTAGCAAGTTGCATCCTTGCCTATCACATCATGTTTTTGTTGCCTATGTTAAAGAAGAAGCGTGCATATTGTAATTTTAACTATATTATTGAAATAAGTGCATATTTAGACCTATTTATATCCTATATATTTGTCTTTACTTTGTTTGAAATTTTTTATAATATCCAAAAAAGTATATTATTGATTTTTTTTACTATTTTTCTATTTTTAGTTAATTTATCATCATTGCATGCTTGATAGATCTAATAAAGAACCTTTATTATTAACCTTGAGATAGAAATGATCCTTACAAAAATTTGAGGAATTTTAAAAATTTTAGAAATGTCTCACATAGCACAAGATTAGGAACATTCTAGACCTTTTAGAGAGTATGCTAACCTCATTGTAGAAGGAATCTATCAGAGTATCAATAGACCTATCATCCAGGCTAATAAATTTTAAATGAAATCTATATAATTCAAATGATTCAAAATTCTCAATTTGGGAAAACTCTTATTGAAGATGGTAATCTACACATAGCTAGTTTCCTAAAAATCTATGCAATATTTAAGTATAATGGTGCCAACGATGATACTATTAGACATAGATTATTTTTATTTTCTCTAAGGGAAAAAATTATGATGTGGTTTAATTCTTCGCCCCCAGGATCTATAACCACTTGGTATGAGTTGACTCATAAATTTCTAGCAAAGTATTTTTCATCTTCAAAAACTATAAGACTTAGAAATGATATTACATCTTTCACTAATTTATGAAAGTTTGGAGAGATTTAAGGAATTGCTTAGGAAATATCCTCACTATGCTTTACTCAACTCGTTGGTTATTCAAAATTTTTATAATAGATTGGTAAAATCTCTTTGATTAATTGTAGATGCTCCAGCTAGAAAATCTTTAATGTTTAAGCTATTTGAGGAAGCATAAGAACTAATAGAAGAAATGGCTATAAATAATCCAGTTTCATGCTGATAGGGTAAATATTAAGAGAGTAGATAGAGTTTATGAATCAACTGCTTTATCAATTCTTACTACTAAAGTAGGTAAAATTTCAAAGAAATTAAATACTATTAAAGTTAATTCAGGATTAGGATAAGGATCATATATGCAATTTGAAGAGAAAGATTTGAATTCTATTGGTGATAATAGTGCTTTAGGGATTAAAAATTTGAATTTAATTGAAAAAAAAATAATCCCTATTCTAATATATATAATCTAGGTTGGAAGAACCATGCTAATTTTAATTAGTTTAATAATAATATTGGGGGGTAGCAAATAGTAGAATATATGTCAATCTAATTAAGCAGTAAATTTGAATAATCCTCAATAACCTGGTATGAATTCTAAACATTCTTATCATCCCAGGATTTAATCAAAATAACCAATTTGAGAATAGGAAGATACCTTTGGAAGAGCTAGTGATTCAATTCAAAACTCAATTTTAAACTCATAGAGCTTCTATAAAAAAACTAAAAAATTAATTAGGGAAACTTGGAATCTCTTTTTGTAGTAGACCCCTCAGATCTTTGCCTAGTAATATTGAAATTAATCCTAAGGAGAAAGGAAAGAATCTTTATGGAGACTACTTAAGGATTGGTAGTGATGCACCCCAGCCAAATTGATAAATCTAGGTAAGTTTATTTTATGTTTAGTTATTTGTGTTTATAGTTAGTTTACATTATATAGTTATATTATTTATATTTAATCAAATTCCTTGAAGCTTATACAATTGTATACTATCCTCTATAGATACATCCAATTTGATTATTTATTTAGCCAAAATAAAAATGATAATTAAAAATTATGTAAAATTAGGATAATTTAAAAAACCCTAGATGATAATTTGAATGAATATCATAATAATTCATAATACAGAAATGAATAATAATAAACTAATATAGATCACTTAAGTTATTAACTTGATTTGAATTGATAAACTATACACTAATGCATTGACCATTGAATTGAAAAATGAATAATTAAGTTTAAGGAGAACATGTGGGTAGCTTAAATTAAAAAGATCATGATAAACTTGAAAATGGAATTAGTAATATATTGAATCCTTACATTAAATTAATTTAGATTTATAGGAGGATGAAAACAAAATTGAGATTTAAAATCATTAAATATATACTCCATAAGTATGAAGTGATGAAAAATGTGAAAAATATTTGATAAAGAAAAGACGAGAATATTCAAAATTTAGTATCAATTAAAACTTAAGTTCAAAAACATCTTAATACATAAAATTGTTGCGGATCTATGGTTTATGATTTTGATGATAGCAAGCATTCTTTATTTCTCTACGATTGCCTTATCTGTTAATGTTTCAGGTCCACACGATTAGACTGCAATTTGGAACCAGCTCATGATTGGGTAGACTAGGTCTGAGTCAGTTTGTAATCTTTTTCTTTTCTTGAGTCTGTTGTATTTATTGTGGGACCTATTGATTTGTAACTTGAAAGATTTCCTACTATTCCCTAAAAGATTTTTATTTTTGGTAATATCGGCTGAGATGATATTTATATCATCCTGGACGATATGCCCAAAATCAAAAACCTGAATTAGGGCATCCTCATTAAGACAGCCGTCATAAACACATTGGCCTGAACGATACTTGTATCGGCCAAGACGATATTCTCAATTCAGAAAGAATCAGCCGCCATAATCAGTTTAGGTATTCTTTATTTTAGGAAATCGGACATGACAATATTTATATCATCCAGGACGATCTAACTCCATCATACCTAAATTGATCTCGTATTATTTGGAAATCATTAATGTCTGATTTATATGATTACATTATCAAGGACGATCTTATAATCGGCCAGGATGATGGCCTGGACGATGGCCTGGATGATTGACTTCGGCCAGCACCAAATCAGGTCGATCATCAGGATGATTAAAATCGGTTTTAAACTAATCGGCCGGGACGATTGTGAGATCAGCCAGAACGATATAACCTATTTTCTTCTGATCGTCCCAAATCG
>NW_021319908.1:155566-169517 GCF_001605985.2 Dendrobium catenatum | reverse complement strand
GGGGGGGGAACTCAAGGAAGTGTGGAGGGGATTCCACACGGTTGCTTCGGCGAACTCGCACCTTAGTACCATTGGATTCAAGGCTTGTCTTAAGGTAAGTTCACTAAAGAAGAAGATCTCCTTGGTGTCAAAGGATCCGGCAACTCCGCCGCACCGGAGAAGGTGGAAGTGATTTTGTAAGGGTTTCTCCGCCTAGTTGTGGGATCTAAAGAAGAGGCACGATTTTAGTGCAATACTTGGAGGGTGCCTCCAAGGAGTGGACGTAGGTCAAGGTTTGACCGAACCACTATAAATCCGGTGTGTTCTTTATTTATTACTTCTGCACTTTAATTTTCGTATCGTTGATTTTCTATGTGGTGATATTGGTTTTTTTTTGAGTTTTGGTTTAAAGATTCTTCTTTTTGATTTCACTTCTCTCTTTGTTAGCCTTGGGCCAGTTCTATAGGGCTTAACATCCCTAACAAACTTTCAAAAATCAAATAAGATAAGGTAAGTGAACTAATGCATGTGATGGTACAATAATAAACTTTCTATTTAATTACAAGCATAACTAATGCTTAAGTTACATTTTCGTTTCTACCTTCAGAAATAAATTATACTCTTACATATATAGTGGTTAGATTCAAATCAATAAAAAATAAGGGTGACTGGTTGGGATATTTTTTATGACCTTTTAAATTAGAATTATAAATTTTATCATTCCAAATTACTTATATATTATGATGTATTATCAATAGGTGATTTTTTAGCATTGCTTGAGGAAAAGTACGAATTTAAGTTTTCCAAATGTTTTTTTAGCATTGCATTTATCCCCTGAAAGCTTGATGGAGATATAGGGATATATATGCTCTAATCCATATCTAAAGATTAAAAGCATCATTAGGAAAACATTGATATTTACATTTATTAGTTCAAAACACTTTATTTTTATAATTATAAAAATCTCCTTGCAAGTTTTTCTTTTGATGAAAAATATCAAAAACATCATTTTAATTTGTAGGATAATTGTGTATTTAGATTAAATAATATTAATTTAATTGGAATTAAGTAGAACACTTTCTCATATGATCAGCAATCTACTCAATAATTTTATTACTTGATTTAGCATGTATACTTACATATTTTAGTTGGATTTTATTAATTTATATTATCAAAACTCTAAGCATATTTCAACTCAACAAGTAAAATCCTAGCCCACTACATCACTATTAAAACCCTAAAAATCCTAATATAGTTATTTAGATGGGAAAATCATACAGTTCGATCTAAGATCACATAGTATGATTTGAAAAATTATGCTGACTTATGGAACTTGATCATACCATTTGAATGAAATTATTTGAACAAGCTCTCTATTTGTTTGAACTATATGATGTATATCGTACAATATGATCTTCACAAGGATGACGACTCAAAGCATTGGATCGACCTATTTAACCAGATTTTTGCCCAAACATACTCTGTGTTTATTTGAACTCTATGGTAAGGATCATATAATATAAAATTAAATTTAATTTGTACCCTTCATTTTAGGTTCCAAAATAGGTGATTCATTATATGGCGTGTTACTATTCATATTATATGAAGTATTTCATTCATTAAAAATAGTATAAATTTTGAATTAAATTATTTTTAGAAATTTAAGATTTAAATGATTAAAATTTGAATAGTTGATCATCAATGCAATTTGTATTTTACTGTATGATTAGTTATGCAAATATTTCAATTTTAAATTTTAGGTTAATTAATCGCATTTAGTTTTTGGAACTTTTAAAATTGTCACTCGTATAGTACAATACAATTTTTTTTATCTTTTTTTTTTGTTTTTTTAAGGGAAACCTACAGAGGGGCCTATGCGTTCATTAAAAAAATAATTACACAATCCTTAAATGGAACTCAAGCTTACTACTGCTAACAAGAGCTACCAAAATAAAAACAAAAAAACCTAAGAGCTCGAGTTCAATACTAAGCAAAATTACAAAAAAACCTAGGTACATTCTATGTTGCGCAAGAGTGAGCACCCAAAAAAGCAGAAAGCTATAAAAAATAGCAGTCAGCTCCAACTTCCCCACCAACAGATCATCACAACGATCTTCTACACTAAGCACATTCTATAAAATAAAAACAATACACATAAAAATAAGAGCAAAAATAGTAATAATAGATAATAGGATGAAAACACCAATAAGAACACCAATAACTACCAACCGATAAGCAACCAGGGAAATGGGGGTACCATCCCATAATCCACCAACTCAGAAAAATTTAATTGTACAGTATGAACTTCCAAGAAAATAAAATGCTTTAATTAACTATATTTAAATTTTAAATTCTTTTTTGTGTGTATGTGCGGGTCTCAACTACCTCTATGCCGAAACATACAAAAGACTTGATAAAAAGAAATAATATAATTAAAAATTAACAAACACACACTACTTTTTAATCTTCATAAGTTAAGAGATTTAGTTTTCTTTTAGCCTTTTAGCCTAAGCAAGTCCTTTGGATTGAATCTATTACTTGTTTACTTCATGCAATTTTTAGAAAAAAAAAACAATTCATTCATACACCCCTTAATTAGTAGTTAGTATAACCAATAATGTTTGTAATCATCTACTTAGCTTATGGGGATCAATAATATCAACCCTTTTGATGATGAAAAATATTTTTGTTGTTAGAGAAATCATTAAAAATCTTAAATAGTTTTCCTGCCACTGAATTAGTGCTCCCAAAAAATAATAGGAGTAAAATAATAAAAATTATATTATTACATGAAAAAAATATAAAATTGCCCAAAATAATAATCAAGGAACAAACTATTTTCCATTAATAAAAGTAAGCTACCAAAACCAATAAAGATAATCTACCCCTTTTGACATAATCAAAAATCAAAGGGACTAAAAAGCATTTAAATAAAGAAATAAATGCAAGTACACTGAAAGAAGTACTAATAAAACACAAAAAGTATAACTAATATCTAGAAGACCATTGATCAGGTGGTGGTGGTTAAAAATAGATGTGGAGGAACAATAATTATTTTTGGAACCATGTTGACCTCATTTTTGTATGAGGTCATTTGGGCCAATCCTGACCCTAAATCAATTTAATCTTCAGACCAATCTAGACTTTAGGATCCTCCTAGAATCCAGACCTTACGACCTATTTTAGATCCTAGGAACCTTCTAGACTCCAGACTCTAGGATCTACTCTAGACCCTAGGATTCTTCCAGACCAATCTGAACCTTAGGATCCATCTAGATCCTAAGATCCTTCCAGATTCCAGACCTTAGGATTCACTCTAGACCCTAGGACTCTTCTAGACTTCAGATATTAGGATCTATTCTAGATCCTAAGATCCTTCTAGACTTCAGATCCTAGGAATTTCTTAGACTCTAGGATTCTTTTAGATTCTGAAACTTTAAGATATATCCAGATCCAAAAACTCTTCTAGATTCTAGATCTTAGAATCCCTCCAGACCCTACGATCAATCTAGATTCAAATCAATCCAGACAGTTGATCAATTCAAATCTTAAACCAATCTAAACTTCAATCAATTCAAATTCAAATAAATTCAAGCTTCAAACCCATTCAAACTTTAATCCAATCCAGTTAAGAATCCAAATTTCAATCCAGACCTTGATTTATCTTTGATCTAGCTCTAAACCTATCCAATCATTTATGATTGCCTAGATAATTATAAATGACTTGGATAATTCAATATCACTCTTCCAAACTCAAAATCCAGATCAAATCCAAGAATCCAGACTCGAATCCTAGGTCCAGAAGCCTTGTCCTAAAGGCCTTTTCTAGAGATTTTTCAAACACTTCAAAACCCTATCAAATGACCTCTGATTCAGAGTCATTTAATTGCATACAGATGGGACATGTCTCTGGAGGCAACACTTTAAATTTGAGCCCATTCTGAGGTCTTTAACCTCAAAAACTAAATCAAAATCCATAGGCTGTAAAACCTTCAAATATTTACAATCTCTACCATTGGACCTTTCATCCAGTGGATCATGACCCTGGAGCCTTCTCCAAAGATTCTAATCATTTCCAAACCATCAATCCTAACATGTTGATCGGTAAACTGCATTTTGTTGGATTCATTTCAGCCCTCAGTGGACATGAGGCCAAAAAGACCAAAATACCCCTTAGGGATGTGAATAGTCATTTTGGATCAAATGACCTCCCAATTGAATGCAACCACCTCTAACAAGTTTCAAATGTCATTTCAAACATATTGAGCCCGATCCCAGACCCTGGGTCAACCTGGTTGACCCAGTCAACCCAGGTCGACTCAAAATTCCCTTAAGGCTTTAATGGGTTATTTTAACCCATTGAACACATTTCAAACTCCAAAATAGCTCCAAATCATGGCTCAAATATTTTTTTAATCATGGGCCAATCAAATCTAAGTCAAGTTGACTTGGTCAATTTAAAAATACACAGTCAAACATGGATTATTTCATTTAAACTTTGAACCTATAACCTTGAACCCTCTCCAACCCAGCTCATTAACCCTTCCCATCTGCCACATCAGTTTGTTTGACAAGTTGACTGGTCAAATGAGTCAACAAGTCTTCAAAACATCATTAAGTGATTAGGCCATTAAGTTAAAAACATCCCATTTAAATCCCATTTAACTCCAGCTGCTAGTACAGTCTCTAGAAAAGTCTTAGGGGCATTCTAAGCCATTAGATCAAGATCAAATGGCCACCATTACTCTCATGCCCAAGTGGGGACCAAAACCCACTTTCCACATGGCATGTCATTGAGTTGTCCTTCTCCCAGCCTTTCCAACCACTCCAAAGACATGTGGTAGCATCTAAGAGCTTCCCCAATTCATCCCAGCCATTCATTTGGCCAGGGCACATCTAAATAGGGGAAAAACACCTCAATCAAGCATCATTGTCACCCTAGATCTCTCTCTCCAACCAGAGCTTTTCAAACCCAACATAAGTAAAAAAGGGGCCAATTAGGATCTGCTCTAGATGTCGTCCCCGTCCTAAAAAAACTTTTCTTAAACAACATCCCTACCATTCTAACATTAAAAGATCGGATACATTTTTTTAAAGCGCCTAGGTGGTTTAGTTGGCTCCCCAATCTAGGCCGAGGTATGTCCAGATTTGCATTGCACTAGTTAGGTTTATGTTACTTTTTTTAGTACCCAATTTAGATTTAGGTTCTGAGGCAAGCTCGGGCTATAAGACCTCAACCTCTGGGTGTTGAATCCCAATTTTCTAATAAAATTGATCACTTAAACATTAAATCTCTTTCAATCAAATTCAAGCCCAACACTTAGGATAGATTGAGGTGTTTCTAAAGAAATTCAGAATCTCAAAATGCCTCCTACCCTTCTTCCTTTGACTCCAAAAGTAAGTGTTCAAATTTGAACAATTCCTGATTAAAAATTCCAACCCTTAACCTCCTTTGATATCGATATTTGAAAATCTAAATAAAATTTTTACCGCTATTTTAATCGAGTGTTTTCATAGGAAATTCCGATTTCCTACGATGTAATTAACTACAAGGGCTTGCGCTCGTAGGAGATTTAGTAACCCAGACCAGATTTTCAAAATTAAAATTTTTAAAACTTTAATTAATTCTCTTTGGAGAAATTCAAAATCAATGATCATTACCGTCATTTTCAATCGATCGATAATGATTGATATCTTCTCTCTTCGGAGAGATATATCAATTATTATCGTGGTTTTGATTATGAAATTAATAATCTTTTATCCAAATTAGCATAGTCAAACAATTGATTAAATTCCATTTTGATCCTCTAGGGTCAAATGTAATTCTCCCTTTGAGTTTGACTATAATAATCCGGATAAATTTGAAATTCTAAAATTTGAACCCATTAGGGAACAATATATTTGTCTTTTGAGGCAATATACTGTTCATAATGACGTGTTTAATTTCAAAATTCCAAATCTAATATTCCCAAACAAAATTAATTCCTTTTCAAAAATATTCTTTTTTCAATCAAAATAAAAAAATGGCGATTTCGCTGGGGAAAATCTTTCTCTCCTTCTTTAATAGCGGTATAAATTTTATTGCATCGGTAGTTTTGACTAACTTTCTTTCCGTTGGTCCCTCTCCCGTTTCTTCCTTGGGTGAGTGTGGCCAACTCAATTAAGACATGTTAAAAGAGAGGTGAGTGTAGGAAACCTCCTTCCAAGTCGGGCATTGACATTTTGCCTCCAAGTTAATTGGTAGTGCAAAAGAGTCAAGCCAAATCCTTTAGTATATGTTGCAAACTTGCATGCGAATAAATAACTAGCGTGCTAAGTTTCATAATTTACAGAAGTCTCTTCAATTTCAAAATTAAAATTTAAATCCTTTAAGCAGAATTCAATCTCTTTCAAATCCTAATTGATCCCTATATCCTATTACTACATATAGAATTATAGCTCTTATAATTCATTACGTGTGAAAGAATATAAACACCTTCAAATTCAACTCAAAAGATCAATCTTTCTAGCAAAGTCAAGTTTTGACATTTCACTCCCGAATAGTTCATCAGGGTGAAAGAGTCGGGTTGACTTGTTAGAATCTTCCCCTGTAAATTTGTTAACCTTTATGTTGAAGGCGAGTTCAACATTTTGAGTTTCAAAGTAAAGAGAGATTCTGCCAGATTTTTGAACTTTTAAAACTTACCCAAAATCTTTCAAATCAATTTCAATCGTCATTGTCAAGTGTCTTCTATAAAATTCTATTGTAGTTGAACACATACAACAAAAACCAAAAAAATTTTCAATCAATTTTGACTCCCCAAATCACTTGGAAGGATGAAAGATTCGAGCATAGTTTTTTCAAGATCTTCAGGTTACTTTTGTAAACATGCACATTCGAATAAAAATCAATGTGTTGAGTTTCAAAGTTTGAAGAAGATCTATCCAATTCAAACCTCAAAACCAAATTCTATCTCAAAATTGAACTCAAATTTGATTTCAAACTCAAATTCAACTCTAATTTTGATTTTAAAGTCAAAATATGGGCTTTGACATTTCATCCCATGTCAATTGGTGAAATGAAAAAGTTAAGCCCAGTTTTTGGATTTTTCATATCAATTTTATGAACCTACATGATTGAGTGAAACTCAATATGTTGAGTTACAAAATTTAATAAGATCTACTCGACTTTAACCTCAAATTCAAATTAAAATTCAAATTCAATATCAAGCCAAATTCAATCTTAACCTTAAACTCAAGTTTGATTTCAACTTTAAATTTAACCTCAAATTTGATTACAAATTCAAATTAAAACTTTGACATTTTGCCCTAACTCAATTGGTGTAGCAAAAGAGTCAAGTTCAACTCGTCAAGTTTATGAACCACCATGTTTAGTGTAAATTGAACATGATTGAGTTATAAAATTTTGAATAATATCAATCTAACTTAAAATTCAAATTCAATTTCAAATCATTAATTCAAGTCACTTCTCTTAATTCTAGGAATTCAAGCACACTCAAATGGCTGGGAAACTCGTTCTCTCATTAGATAGAAACTTGATAGTATAAGAGATCACCTCTAGTAATTCAATCCAATTTTGGGTACAATTTCAAAACTTCAAGTTATCAGTTAATGGAGAAGAATTGATTGATCTGCCTACTACAATATAAGGGGATTCTTCCTTTGTAGAGATTACTTTAGGGCCAGGAGTTGACTCCCCCATCTCCAAGATGGAGGTCGCTGTCGCCCCTGTACCCACTATACTCTCTACTAAGGAGGATCAAAACTAGAAGTCAATAATGACAAAAGAGCTACCATCTCAGTTTGAGATCAGGTCAAGTTCTAACACCCCTGTCGTTGGTAGGAATAAGATGAAGAATTACCTTCGAAGAGCCAGAAAAATGAATCTTAAGGCTAGAAAGACTGTTGAGTTAGAAGCCTTAGAGAGGACCGACTTCGAGGACAATCAAGAGTTTGTTGCTCCTTCTACATGCCCTCTCCTTGCACAAAGGAGGGAGGTCGTAGAGATGAGAGTACAATCTTCAATACACCTGCTTGATTACTATACAGAAAGACTCAAGCAACCTAAAATTGAACAAATACCTGTATAGGCCATAGTTCCCAATTGAGGGTTATGATCCGTCCACTCTACTAGAAGAAGTTAAGGCGTGTTATTACACGTGTCCCACTACATTATCTGCAGAGGAGGAGTAGAAACCACTCAGGGTGTCACTCTCTTAACTACTAGTCTTGTAGTAAATTGAAAGGGAAAATAATCTAAGATTGTGTTAGATAGTGATACCGTTGAAATCTAACTTTCAACGGGGTCCTATCGCGATAAATCTTTTGATTACAATAATGTCGTGCTTTCTAGGGATGTTGTAGACCCTATAACAGTCTCTCCCTTCAAAGAGATTATAGGAATTCAATTCCATGTTGACAAGGGTCTTGCCACCTAGACTTGCAACATTTAAGGAAAGCTTCCAGTTTCTCAAGTGTTCTAGATCCTGATTTTCAAGACAAGTTGATTCCTCTTTTTAATGAAAATTGACCTCTACCTTAAGTCTTAAGTAGGAGAGAGAGGTAGTTGACTCCATTAAATATTTAGATGTACCTCCCTCCCACCGCTTTAGTGGGGTGATTTAACTGTTGAACTAAAATCAATATCAAACTTAAGTTGAATCAAGAAATGAAAATTTTATCAATCTTCTAGCAATCTTCTATCTTAATAGGAGATTCACGCATGTCTAAAATCTATTCAATGATTTTCAAAAGTCAAGATGATACTTTTTTTAAAAAGATTGGATGTGTTTTGAGGATTATTCTTCCTTGTATAAGAGAATGACTTTTATGATTTAACTGTTGAACTAAAATCAATTTCAAACTTAAGTTGACTTAAGAAATGAGCATCCTATCAGTCTTCTAGCAATCTTCTATCTTAATCGGCGATTTTCGCATGTCTAAAATCTGTTTAGTGATTTTCAAAAGTCAAGTCGTTACAATTTTCAAAAGATTGGGCGTGCTTTGAGGATTATTCTTCCTTATATGAGAGGATAATTTTTCTTCTCTAATACTTGAGATATAATCCTAGCATTAAAAAGAGAGCAATCATTTAAGGTATTTAAAGAAAGTGGAGCCTCTTCTTGAATTCAATTGAAATCAAAAGATGCGCGAATGCACGAATGTGCTAAAAATCAAAAGATGCGCGAATGCGCCAAGAATCAAGAAATGCATGAAGTGCACCAAAAGTCAAAATATAAGCAAAATGCGTCACCAGAAAAAGAGAAGAAGAGTAAGATGGCTTCCTTCCTTTAAATTCTTAAATCTCAAAAAAAACTTGATTAATTCTAAATACTTGACTTTGAAAATCTTGAATCTAGATTCTTCATCATGCATGAATTATCTATCAGAAAGAAGAAAATCGTGCAAGAAAATTGAAAAGATTATTATCCAACCTAAATCTCTTTCAAATCGATTTTAATTCAAACTTCGTACAAGGGAAACCCCAGTTTAGTTTCTACAAAGCTTGGTCTGGGTCAACAAAACCTAAATCCTTAAAACTTTTCAAGATTAGTAGGAGTCAACTCTACTTCTCACTCTAATTGATAAATTTGTTCCCGTTTGTCATTCCGATAGGGTCCAAATGGCTAGAGGAAATTTCTTAATAAAAGAACGAATCTTCTACTCCTTATAAGAAATCAAATCCTATCCTTGAGGAATGTGTAAGTCCTTACGTGTAGGCATTTATTCCTTTGAAGCCTTTTCATTAAAATTACACTCTACACTGGATCCAAGATCAACCCCACTAGAGGAGTATTTTGTAATATTGGGAATTGCCGTTCAAGTTCAAATCACAATTGAGCAGAGTGCCCGACTCCAATTTGAGGAGTTTGAGGCCTTGCAGAGCTTTATCTTTAAGGCTCAATAAAACTCAGAAATGTACAAAGCCTGACTGGTTGAAGCTCGTGATAAGATAGAGCAACTTAGAACCTTTCAAGTAGGAGACTTGGTCTAGGTTTTTTGGATGCATATCTTAGCCTACCGAGAGATCGGTGGAGGAGTTTGAACTAGCACAAGACTGTCCTCTTGTCGTAGAGACAATCTTTGAGAAAATTTTAAACATAACTGATAAACTCTGGGAATGCCACCTAATATTTTTAAATGTTAGGGAGGCTCTTCAGGAAGTACCATGCCAAATGAGTGTCAAAATCAAAGTCAATAAAAAGTCTTCGAATTTCCTTGATTAAAGAAATTTCTTAATTCAAAATCAAACTTTAAAAACTTTCAAAAGTCACATTTAAAAATCAAATTCAAAATTCAAAATCAAATTCAAAGATCCTTTGAATTCAAAATAAAATTCAAATTCCAAATTTTAAAATTCAAAATCAAATCAAAACCCAAATTCGATAAATCTTCAAATTCAAATTTATCAAATCAAGTTCTAAACTCGAACATTTTCAAATTTGAATTCAAAATTTAATCTTCAAATTCAAATACATTCAAAATTCAAAAAATCAAATCAACTCAAAATTAAAACTTTCAAATCTGAAATTCTAAAATTTAAACCCGATCCTTTGTGTAGAGCAAGTTTCCTCTACATACGATCAATTCAAACCCGATCCTCCGTGTGGAGCAAGTTTCCTCCACATACGATCATTCCAAACCTGATCCTTTATATGGAGCACGTTTCCTCCATATATGATCATTCCAGACTCGATCCTTTGTGTGGAGCAAGTTTCATCCACATACGATCATTCTAGACCCAATCCTTTGTGTAGAGCAAGTTTCCTCTACATACGATCAATTCTAGACTCGATCCTCTGTGTGGAGCAATTTTCCTCCACATACGATCATTCCAGACCTGATCCTCTATATGGTGCAAGTTTCCTCCATATATGATCATCCAGACTCGATCCTTTATATGGAGCAAGTTTCCTCCATATACGATCATCCAGACCTGATCCTCTATATAGAGCAAGTTTCCTCCATATACGATCATCTAAACTCGATCCACTATGTGAAGCAAGTTTCCTTCACATACGATCAATCCAGATTTGATCTCTCGTGGGAAGTAATGCTTCCTTCCCACAAGATATTCAATTTCCTCTTCCTTAAGGATAGATGTGAGTCATCGTGCTTTCTTTCCTTAGGATTAGACCCGCTAGTGGTGGAGTACGCCCTCCGTGGCACCATCCTGGCTTTTACCTGTGGATCAGTGGTGGAGTACGCCCTTCGTGGCACCATCCTGATTATCGCCCGCTATTTATGGATTACGCCCTATGTGGCACCACCCTGGCATTTGACTTGGGGATTAGTGGTGGAGTACGCCCTTCGTGGCACCATCCTAATTCACACTTACTAGTGGTGGAGTACGCCCTTCGTGGCACCACCCTAGTTTGCCAGTTTCGGTCCTTTACGTGGAGCAATTTTCCTCCCCACATGACCATTCGCTAGTGGTGGAGTACGCCCATCGTGGCACCATCCTAGATTCAAAATCCAGATCTGATCTTTTGTGGGAAGCAATGCTTCCTTCCCACAAGATCATCCAGTTTTATCTTCCTTAAGGACATATGTGAGTCATCATGCTTTCTCTCCTTAGGATTAGATCTTCTAGTGGTGGAGTACACCCTCATTGGCACCATCCTAGATTCAAACTCTAGATACGATCTTTTATGGGAAGCAATGCTTCCTTCCCATGAGATCATCTATTTTCTCTTCCTTAAGGTTAGATGTGAGTCATCGTGCTTTTCCTCCTTAGGATTAGATTTTCTAGTGATGGATCACGCCCTCTGTGGCACCATCCTAGTCTTCAAATTTTAAACCCGACCTTTTGTGGGAAGCAATGTATCCTTCCCATAGGGTCCTCCAGCTTCCTTCCCCTTAGGGTTAGATATTCTCTTTCCCCTAGGATTAGACTCCATATTTTCAATTTCACATTCAAATTCCTGAACTCAATCTTCTTCTCCTTAAGGTTAGGTTTCTTCATTCGCTTAGGATTAGATCTACTAGTGGTAGATTACGCCCCTCATGGCACTACCCTAGTATCAAACTCAAATTCGATCATCTATAGTTAGGAATTCTTCCTTTTTATACGATCATCCTAGCCTTCTTTTCCTTAGGGTTTAGGTACTCCCTTCCCTTAGGACCAGATCTACTAGTGGTAGAGTACGCCCTTAGTGGAACTACCCTAGTACCAAATAAAAATTCAACCCTCTAAGGTTATGTCTTCCCTTCCCATAGAATCAAATTCAAACTCAAAGTTCTAAGGTCAGGCTCCCTTTCCTTTAGATTCAAAACTCAGACCCGATCCTCTATAGTTAGGAACTCTTTCTGCCTATACGATTACCTAGACTTCCTTTTCCTTTAGGGATAAAACCTTTTCTTCTTTTAGGATTTGACTCGCTAGTGGTTGAGTACGCCCTCCGTGGCACTATCCTGATATCAATTCAAATATCAATTCCCCAGGGATAGACTTTTTCCTACCCTTAGGATCGAAACTCCAAACTTGACCTTTTTCGGTCAACGCCAATATATGCAATAGAACTTCATTCTATTACACATATTGGAGGTCCATTTGTTGACCTCATTTTTATATAAGGTTACTTAGGCCAATCCTGGCCCTAAATCAATTTAATCTTCAGACCAATCTAGACTTTAGGATCCTCCTAGAATCCAGACCTTATGATCTATTCTAGATCCTAGGATCCCTCTAGACTCCAGACCCTAAAATTTACTCTAGACCCTAGGATTCTTCCAGACCAATCTGAACCTTAGGATCCATCTAGATCCTAAGATCCTTCCAGATTCCAGACCTTAGGATCTACTTTAGACCCTAGGACTCTTCTAGACTTAAGATCTTAGGATATATTCTAGACTCTAAGATCCTCCTAGATTCCAGATCCTAGGATTTTCTTAGACTCTAGGATTCTTTTAGATTCTAAAACTTTAAGATATATCTAGATCCTAAAACTCTTCTAGATTCTAGATCTTAGAATCTCTCCAGACCCTAGGATCAATCTAGATTCAAATCATTCCAGAGAGTTGATCAATTCAAATCTTAAGCCAATCTAAACTTCAATCAATTCAAATTCAAATCAATTCAAGCTTTAAACCCATTCAAACTTTAATCCAATCCGGTTAAGAATCCAAATTTCAATCCATACCTTGATTTATCTTTGATCTAGCTCTAAACCTATCCAATCATTTATGATCACCTAGATGAATATAAATGACTTGGATAATTTAATATCACTCTTCCAAACTAAAAAATCCAGATCAAATCCAAGAATCTAGACTCGAATCCTAGGTCTAGAAGCCTTATCCTAAAGGCCTTTTCTACAGATTTTTCAAACTCTTCAAAACCCTATCAAATGAACTTTGATTCAGAGTCTTTCAGTTGCATACTGATGGGACATGTCTCTGGAGGCAACCCTCCAAATTTGATCCCATTCTGAGGTCTCTAACCTCAAAAACTAAATCAAAATCCATAGGTTGTAAAACCTTTAAATATTTACAGTCTCTGCCACTGGACCTTTCATCCAGTGGATCCTGACCCTGGAGCATTCTCCAAAGCTTCTAATCACTTCCAGACCATCAATCCTAACATGTTGATTGGTAAAATACATTTTGTTGGATTCATTTCAGCCCTCAGTGGACATGAATGTAACCATAGAGGTGTGAATAGTCATTTTGGATCAAATGACCTCTAAATTGAATGCAACCACCTCCAACAAGTTTCAAATGTCATTTTAAACTTGTTGAGCCTGATCCCAGACCCTGGGTTAACCTGGTTGACCCAGTCAACCCAGGTTGACTCAAAATTCCCTTAAGGCTTTAATGGGTTATTTTAACCCATTGAACCCATTTCAAACTCCAAAATAGCTCCAAATCATGGCTCAAATATTTTTTTAATCATGGGCCAATCAAATCTAAGTCAAGTTGACTTGGTCAATTTAAAAATACATAATCAAACTTTCCTATACATGGATTATTT
>NW_021319908.1:151928-154494 GCF_001605985.2 Dendrobium catenatum | reverse complement strand
AATAATCCTAATTAAATTGAAGTTACTATAGGGATCTAAAGAAATGGTTCACGCACACCACATCAATGGGTCCCTAAAGGTTTTCTAAGTTTAGAAATACTTACAGTCACCGGGGGCTACGACCCGGTGGTTCCGCCCGTAGCACCTCTACCCGGTTGGATAGAGGCGACTGACGCCTTTAGCTCCTTGTACTTTTGTTCCCTCGACCCGTACCATTCCTCGCAGTTCATGTCAATAAAGAGAAGAAAACCGGGAAACAGGGATTAGAAAGCATATTTAATAATTAATAATAAAATAATTAAAATTTACTGAAAGTAAAGCGTACCTTTCTTCGGGCTTGAACCTAGCTTTGGTTGTTGCCTTTTGAACTTTTCACTTTTTGAAGTACACTTTGTAATCTTCCAACATGTATCTCGAGGCATGAGAAATGAGAAGTAGAAGGGGGAAAGAGAAATAGAGAGAGAAAGAAAATTCTGCTTTTCAACAATTTCACTTTTATTTTCCAGTTAAAACCTAACTAACTCACTTTCTAACACTCACACTTCTTACCTCTCAAAAATAATTCAACTTTTAATAATCACACATTTTACTTCTCTTCTACAAAAATTCCACCTTTCCAAAACATATAAAATTCACCTCTACACATTTCAACTTTCAATATAAGTATACATCTTACCAAAATTTTCCAAAAGATTACATACATTACCTTTCAACTTATAAACATACAAGTCAATTTTCAAATCCGTCCTTCCATATTCATATCACACACTCGTTCAAATGTGTTACCTTTCAAAACACACTACACTCTTAGCACTTACACAATTTTCATCATTCCAAAACACACATGAGTTCTAACACATTTCTACCTTTCCAAGAAACACAATTTTCATCATTCTAAAATACATACGATTTTCACTTTTCAAACACACATAATTTTCATCTTTCAATACACAAAAATTCCACTAAATCTCCATCTTTATACATTTTAACATATACACTCACAAATTACTTCTTCTTACCAATCCAAACACTTTATCTTTCATTTTTCTTATACAAAACCCTTTCAAAATAAAGACAACAGACTTTACCGATTTGCCATTAAGATTCTCAGAAAACCAATCATATGAACACAACATTCGTTATCTATTTCATCATTAAGAAGTATAGGTATTGGCAGATTTTATGAAAGCTAAAAAAAAAATGATGAAACTTAAACAAACAAAATCTATCAATTATTTTAAGAATATGAATGAAAGCTCTCTTTCAATCTCTAAGAAATGAGATATAAAATTATCTGTAACCGATTTCAATAGTATAGCAGAAAAATAAACTTCATTATTTCTTCTTTAAATATTAGCAATTTCCATTATCATTTCTTTCTAGATAATCACAATTCTTATCACATCTCATAGCAATTGTTTCTCTAATCAACAAAGAAGATGAAGAAGAAAGTAGATGAGGAAAATGATGGAAAAGATAGAGGATAATAGGGTGAAAGAGAAGAAGAAAGAGGTGTAGAAGAGATTACCTGAGGTTAAGAAAGTTGCCGGCGTTATCCAGAACAAAGAAAAAGAAGAGTTTTTTGGTTAGGGCTACTGTCCACACGAGCAAGGGGAAACTACGAGAACGTCTAGCTTTGATTTTCTCAAAGAAAGGTTGGAGGCGGCTGAGGTCTTACTTCGTGCGAATCCAAAGAGGGAAGGCCGGCTATGCTCTATATGTGAATGAGAAAGTCGTGGGGCTGGTTTCACCTAAGCTTTCTGTAGCTTTTCACATTAGAGAGCAAGGAAGAAGAAGGAGGGAGTTTGTCCTGGGTTGTGCGAACAGAGGAGACGGAGAGGGGAGACCATTTTGCGAACTGGGAGGAGCGGTTCGTGGGGTGGTTTCGTGCATGCAAAATGGATGAGATCGGGCAGTTGTTCCGAATGAGGGAGGAAGGTTTTGTGCCAACTGTGGGAGGCGTCGGGCTATGCGAACTGCTCTGTGAGAGAGAGGAGCAGTTGTGCGATCCAGAGAGGAGGCGGGCTGGGAGAGTGAGTGAGAGGCAGTTTGGAACTTAAGAGGGAGTTAATAGGATTAGATTAAGTTCCTAACCACATTTCAGTTTTAGGTTTAGCCGCCTCTTGATTTAGCCCAAACCAAATTTTTGATTTTGAATTTTAAATGAGAAATGGTTATTAGGATAAAAAAAAAATCTATACAAATTTTCATGTTTCTCTTATATAAGATTAATAGATATTTTTAGAATATACCAAATTAAATTCTCCCATTAAAAAAATAGTTAGCGACGAGTCAAATCGAGTATAATCGAGGTTATTGAAATTGAATTCGGATCGAGTTTAAATTGATTTGATTTCGCTTCGATTGGTGTAACAAATTTTTTATTTTTAAGGGTCGATTTGATATGAGTCGAGTCGAGTGATAGGTTCGAGTCGATGCTACGTCAATGGGTATCCACCTAAGAGAAATCCTACGGGTGCGACATCTACGCTAGGCTACAAATACCTAGGTGCTAGAATTGAATCCGAGGAAATTGACCTCGAATAATGAGGTCAACAAATGGACC
>NW_021319908.1:148136-151828 GCF_001605985.2 Dendrobium catenatum | reverse complement strand
TCTCTCTCTCTCTCTCTCTCTCTCTCTCTCTCTCTCTCTCTCTCTCTCTCTCCAACCAGAGCTTTTTAAACCCAACATAAGTCAAAAAGGGGCCAATTAGGATCCGCTCTAGATGTCGACCCCGTCTTCAAAAAACTTTTCTTAAATAACACCCCTACCATTCTAACATTAAAATACCGGATACATTTTTTTAAAGCGCCTAGGTGGTTTAGCTGGCTTCCCAATCCAGGCCGGGGTAAATCCAGATTTGCATTGCATTAGTTAGGTTCATTTTACTTTTTTTAGTACCCAATTTAGATTTAGGTTCTGAGGCAAGCTCGGGCTATAAGACCTCAACCTCCGGGAGTTGAATCCCATTTTTCTAATAAAATTGATCTCTTAAACATTAAATCTCTTTTAATCAAATTCAAGCCCAACAGTTAGGATAGATTGAGGTGTTTCTTAAGTAATTCAGAATCTCAAAATGCCTCCTACCCTTGTTCCTTTGACTCAAAAAATAAGTGTTCAAATTTGAACCAATCACGGCTGAAAATTCCAACCCTTAACTTCCTTTGATATCGATCTTTGAAAATCTAAATAAAATTTCTACCGCTATTTTAATCGAGAGTTTTCATAGAAAGTTTTGATTTCTTACGATGTAATTAACTACGAGGGCTTGCGCTCGTAGGAGATTTAGTAACCTAGACCAGATTTTCAAAATCAAAATTTTTAAAACTTTAATTAATTCTCTTTGGGGAAATTCAAAATCAATGATCATTACCGTCATTTTCAATCGATCGATAAATTGGAGAGATATATCAATTATTATCGTGGTTTTGATTATGAAATTAATGATCTTTTATCCAAATTATCATAGTCAAACAATTGATTAAATTCCATTTTGATCCTCTGGGTCAAATGCAATTCTCCAATTGAGTTTGACTATGATAATCCAGATAAATTTGAAATTCTGAAATTTGAACCCATTAGGGAATGATATGTTCATCTTTTGAGGCAATATATTGTTCATAATGACGTGTTCAATTTCAAAATTCAAAATCTAATATTCCCAAAGAAAATTAATTCCTTTTCAAAAATATTTTTTTTTTCAATAAAAAAAAACCACTCTCGATCCTCTTGGTGCTTGTGGTAGAGATCCTCCCATTCTTTAGTTCTTTGCTCTATGTGCTGACCCACTTTATGCTTGAGATTAGAAAATTGGTGCGTCTAGTCATCCTATGAATATGGGTACTAATATGCTAGTGGAGGAGATGGTTGGGCTTGTTGGGCTCCCCATATTTCTTCCTTTTTTGCTCTTCTCCTAAATGGTCCTACTTTCACTACCCATTATTCATATGGTGGAATGAGGTATTATAAAAGTAGGAAGGAACATGATTGAGTCGTGTTGTCAAGGTGAGATTATACTTACAATCTAATATTTTGCCAGTTATATATCCTATAGCAAGGTTTTTCTTTATATGGGCTCTAAGACTGCTAATTGAAGTAAGATTTTTAATTTATGTATGTTCATTTTAGTGGCATTAAATTCCATTCCAGTCATGCAAAAGGAAGTCAAAACAAAGAAAATATGGATGATATTTATTCTATCACAAGCTTTGGGAATGATAGTGAGGTGAAGGGGGTGCTGAATGACACATATATTCAATACCATCATGCATATTAGAGGCTGGTGCTAGGGTAAGGGAGGGTTTTTAACTGTCCTATTGACTTCATATCAACTATAATTAAATATATAGAGATATCATAAGGTTTGGTACCACTATTAGAAATGTGGAGGTATGAATGGAGATCATGTTTAGTGATTTCTACTTAGCATTGACAAACCATGTATTGCATAGATTACCTATAGCTAGTTATTATATTGTTGTTAAAGAATTGAAGGAAGAGTTCTATATTTTCGGGGAAAGCTAGGGAGATAATGAACTAAAGAGTTGTATTGGAAAAGATTAAGTACTTGAAAGCTAAGCCACTCCTAACACTTTTGAGTATCTATAATGGATGCTTCTTGGTCACATTGACAGGCATCAACATCCTAGTCACTCCCAAATCTAGCATCCCTAAGTTTATAAGCTAGAATAATCCTTCCTCTCTTTCTATCAATTTAAAGGATCTAAGTAAGTAGAAGAAATGGGGTTAGGAGGTTTTGGAGTTATTTGAAGTGAAAAATAACTTCCTTTTTTATAGGTTGTACGAAGGGCTGCTCATATAGTACGATCAGCACAAGATAAATCATCCCATCGATTACTATATAAAGAATGATCAAATCAAATTGTCTAATCAAGATCCTATAATATGATCTTCTGCTTAAATCATCCATTCATATAGGTGGCTAAAGCTTTGACTATGTCAAATTGTTCTATACAATGAGGTGTTCGTACTATACAATTTACAATAATGCATCATACTAAATAGTTAATATTATAATTATAATGTTTAATATATTTGAATCCACCATGGATCATATAGTATGAATGTGGTTTTGCAATTTTTGAATCCACCAAGGATCATACAGTATGATAAACAATAATGTGTACTATATTTTATAATTTTTGGAGTTTGGGAGTTGTGCTTATCTACATGTTTCATTTTTTTAGGGGTGGTGGGACCCACAGTGTGACATATACGTTAATTAAGAATAAAATTACATATCCATTAAAAGGACCTTCAGCTTACTAATGCTCAGACGAACTACAAAAAATGTCAAAAGAAAACTTAAAAAGGTCAACCTCCCAAAAAAGTAAAAAAAAAATCAAAGTTAAGTACATTATGTGGTGGCCATAAGCATACCCAAAAAAATGAACGATGAAGTAAAATAGAATCAACACAACCTTCCCAAAAATGGTCAATCTCCAGCTCAAATTTTAATCCACTAAAAAAACCATGATAGATCTATAAAACACTATTAACACAAAAATAACTCTTTATCTAAACCACAAAATTGATAAAGTAAATTGCATCCTTTCTAGTAGAACCACATGCAAAATTTATTAACATAACAAGAAATAGCTTGCCAGAATTATACAAATTAAAGCCATAATTACAGGCCTTAAAAAGTGAAAAAATGCCAGCCCAGCATCCATACAGAGAAAATTTTAATGGGAAAACACTACCAAATTCTCATCACCAACAACACAGATGAATTATAACACATGTAAGACATCAACAACATGAACATCATAACATAACTAAAACATGAATAATAGAAATAGCTAGGCCAATGATAGTAACTAAGCTCAATGAACCCATACCCATAGAAATTACAATTAGACAAGCACGTCAAGAGGCATTGTATAGAAGGCAAATAACAATTCTCAGTCAAGATATTAGCTCAATAAATGATAAAATAACTCATTAAGAGAATGTAAATAGTGTTAAGAGAGTTGCTATTTGCCTGTTTTAAATTCTTGCAACTTGTATTATTTTGATGATTTCAAATATTATTATTTTATGTATATATATCTCCTAACATTTGTTTGAAGATTTAGTTTTGCTCTAGTGTGTACTAACATTTTAGGAAAATCAACTCCAAGCTATGAAGACTTGAAATCAAATTTAGCAAATATTCATTTGTAAATTATAAGTTTTGAATTGAGAGGGAGTGATTGTAATTGAGTGAAAAATCATAACACACACACTTGGGGGAACAATTTTCATGAACTGATCGTACGGGACAAACCTAGTTCGTACGAGAT
>NW_021319908.1:113544-139623 GCF_001605985.2 Dendrobium catenatum | reverse complement strand
CGAACCACTATAAATCTTGTGTCGTTTATTTTTACTGCTTTTTATTTTCTGCATTTTTTTTGTTTGAAAAGTTGTGGTTGAAAAATACTTTTTATAAAAAATTTCATTAAAGTTTACTTTCGGTTCAAAAGATAAAAAAGAGGGATAATTTTTAAACTACCTATTCACCCCCCCTCTTGGTAGCATTGGGACATTAACTTAGGTTTAACAACCTATTCACTAGACTCAACAAATAGCCCATAACAAGGTCACCTAGAATATGGGAAAGAAAATAGAAGGATCAAAATCATAACCATTGAAATGGAAATGACCCTTAACATTCAGGAAGTACCTAGAGAAAACACATAACCACAAAAAAATAAAACCAAAATAATGAGACTCCGATAATAAAAACAATTGCAATGTCCATAGCATCAAGATCCAATTTTGAGTAAAGAACTAGCTCCGATGTTCAGTATCAGACTTTTCATGACTAAAATAGCCTACTAACTACTCAAATATAACCTAGGAGTAGTGGCTTACAGGAGGAAAAAGAATTAAAGCATTACGATAAGACATAAAAATAACATATAAAAAGAAGCATTGATCTATAAAAGCCAAATTTCAAATACTAAGATTGAAGTAGTCTGGATATGATGAATGTAGAACTATGAAAGGAAGATCAAAGAAATCCACGTTAACCTAGAAATACCAAGCAGTTATCCAACACTGATAATAACCATCCTTAAACATAACTCTAAACCCAACAATGAAATAAATTGACCCTATAAGGATCAGAGGATGAGAAGATGAGTAGAATAAGAGAAAAAAAGTTATACTCCAAAAAGTTATAATCACACCAGATAAAGCCAAACTGAATGTTCATGAGAGGTGTTAAACCCTAAAGAACTAGCACGAGGATAACTAAGAGGGGGTAGATTTAAGAATCTTAAATAAAATGGAAAAATATTTTTAATCTTTTTAAATATTTTAAAATAAAACAATAAACCTTGATGTAGAAGAAAAAATAATTTTCATGATACCAATACAATCAGATTTTTCAATCATAGAACAAATCACAGAAAAGTGCAAAGATAAAATGCGGTAAAAGTAATAAGAAAGAACACACCAAATTTTATAGTGATTCGATCAAATATGACCTACATCCACTCCTTGGAGACTCCTTCTCCAAGTATTAAATAAAATTGAAGTGACTCTCCTTTTCCTCCCACAATACGGCAGAGAAGCCCTTATAAAATCTTTCCACCGATACAGTGAGGTAGAGAACCTTGAATCCTTTTACTCCCGTATGGAGTTGGCAAAGAACTTGGAGATCCTTTTTCATCCACTTAGTGAAGGAAGAGAACCTGGATCTAATGCTAAAGATAATCTCCCCAAAGCCACTAAGGAACTAGAGGAGCAACTTGAGGAAGATGAAAAACACCTTACTTGGAGCAACTTTTGTGATTCCCTCACAACTCCCCCTCACAAGGATCTCTCTCTCAAGCTCTCCCTCTTTCTTCTTTAAGCTTCCTCTTGGATCAACTCCATAGCAAAAGATTAACTTAAGGGTTAATATAATTGCTTAAATAGAGAGCCTCCAAAAGAAAGCCTAATTTTATGATCGTCCTGTATGATTAGTAAAAAATAACCCTTTTAGCCAGAATGATCACCTTACTCTATACAATCAGTACAAGTATTTGTACAAATCTTCTCATACGATCCTGTGGTCGTCCTGGCTGATTTGTGATCGTCCTGGCTGATTAGTTCAAGATACTTTATTGATTGTTTAGTACGACATGGGATGATGGGTGGCGATCTTTATATTGGCCCACAACTTTCTCAGGATGTCCAGTATATTTCTCTTAGATGATTAGAAGAAAATTATAGTATTTCATCTTGGACAATAGAAGATCATCCTATAAAATATACTAGATTGTCTAGTATAATCAAAATGGATCATCCTATATGATAAGATTGAATAATTTAACCATAATTATTCCCCTATTCACCGGAACAATATAGGTATGGTTGTCATAAATCATCCAGGATGATGTATATCATATTTTACGATTAGAACAAAATTTGAAAATTAAAAAATTACCTAAATTATGTTTGGAGCCTGTTTTTCATCATGTAAATTGATCGTCATGGATGATATGGATCATCCAGTATAATTAGTTTAATCACTCAAAATTAGCATGGATGCGCTAACCAGAGTTTCTATTTTTAGCTGATCATTTAGTATAATTTCAAATCATCTTGTATGATTAGGTCAAAAATAGAAAAATACTCTAACTCACAAAATTTCTCCGCCTTAGTGTGTGTGCATTATTACTTAGCTTGGGGTCCAACATATTCAAGATTTGACTCAAAAAAAGGTAAAAAATACATTGAAATGAAATTACAAGCACACTCAACCCTAATCTACCCAATAATGAACTGATTTGTATTGCAAGTGATCTCTATGAATCTGAAAGGTTATTAAGCATGACAAATAAAATGAATATGCAATAATAGCAGGGGTAAACAAATAATAATATTTATTATCATCAAAAGTATAGTATTTGGATCCAAATTTGCATCACAAACACCAACCAACATAAGGGAAAACCAAGGAAAATTCATAAATGACTTTGAAAACAAAAACCAAATAACCAGTCGAATAATCCTAAGAAAAGAGACCCAAACCCATAGTAGGACTCATAAATAATAGGACCATTAAGTGAAACACATGGATCTTCACGCAACAATTATCACTAAAACTTAAAGTGATAAAGGGAAAGAAGGCATACAAAAGGATAAACCCAGGAGCCTAGAAATGACCAACCAAAAAGGAAAAAGCAAGGGCAAGGAAGCAGCCCCCAACCCAAAAAAAGGTATTAGCTTTGACATAGGGTTAACAAATTCTATCTAATGCAATTAGGCCTTTTCAAAGATTTAGGTAAATTAGGAGAACTAAAATTGTGAAACAGTCTAGATGAAAACCATGATTGGCAAGGTAATCAGCATAAGCATTCCCTTCCTTAAGGACAATTATGATGGTGTAGTTTGAAAAAAATAACAGTTGATTAATTTCCTTAATGATATAAAATAAAATTAGGGTTACACATAGTATCTTCAATGTCTTTTAAACAATAAATATAATAAGTAGCATCCACCTCAATCTAGATATTAGAAATGCCAAGTGAGAAACAAAATTTCAAGCCAAGTAAGATAGCAGTAAACTTAGCATAAATGACAGAACACTTGGTAAGAGGGCCATCATAAGACATGGTGATATTTGTAAGAGCATCCTTGAGAATACAACCATAACCATAAGCATAATCTTTAACCAACCCATCAATGTTTAGTTTGAAAGAATTATGAGGGGGCTTAACCTAATAGACCAATTTAGGCTCAACATATAGGTGATTAGTTTGCAGAGAAATACCCAACTTAGCCACAAAAGATAAACCCTTAAAAATTTTAATGCACAATACGTTAGAAGTATAGATCTTCAAAACGTTATCTTTGACATTTCTAATAATATTAAGATGGTTCATGCAAACATTATTGAATAGAAAGTTATTTCTAGTAAGCCATATGAATGAAGAAAAATAAGAGAAAGAATCACATTTCTAATATGACCTTTTGAATTAACAAACCAAGAATTAAGAATATCCTTAATGAAAATATTAAAACTATAATGACTGAATCTAAAGATACCCTCAAAATAAATCTATATTTTGGAAAGAATAACACCAGAAATAAACACATGGTGCATATTTTTCACATGATAACAACATTGACATTTGGATGGTAAAATGAATCCTCTTTTAATTATGTTCTTATGACCTTTTGAATTAACAAACCAAGAATTAAGAATATCCTTAATGAAAATATTAACACTATAATGACTTAATCTAAAGATACCCTCAAAATAAATCTATATTTTGGAAAGAATTACACTTGAAATAAACACATGGTGCATATTTTTCACATAATAACAACATTGACATTTGGATGGTAAAATGAATCCTCTTTTAATTATGTTCTTATAACTAGGAATGAAATTATGACTATAGTAAAAGTAGCAACAATGGTAGGAATGCTTTTATGCCAAATCATGGAGAAAACTTTGGTAACACAATTCTTACTTCTAAAAACATTCCAAGCATCCTTTAGTTTGAACTCCCAATTTTTAGAAAACTTGCATAGTAAATAATCATCATCCTTAATATTGATAAGAAGATGTAAAATTTGGCTAGTAATAGATTCAGGAAGAACTTCCTCAAGTTTATTATAATCCCAACTATTCTCAAAAATAAATATATGAACCTGAACAACAACAATATAGAAGGTGCTAAGAAGAGAATCAATACTATGCACACCTAACCAATGATCTTGCCAAAAGAAAATGTTAGCACCATCAAGACCCCGGTCATTGGATATGAGGCTCATTTTTCCATTATCTACGTGTATCATACAATATAAACTAACCTAAGTTTAGGGTTTTTTTTAATGATTAGGCCTTTTATTACATGTAAAAAAAATATGCCAATCACATTGTTATAAATAAAACACATGATAACTACTAACAAACAATGCATGTATATATAAACAATGAAAATAATAACAAAATTAAGAAACAAAACAAAACACATATTTGTAAAAGTAACTTTAAACTCATTTTGCACAATTTAACATCCTTTAAAACAATCTATGCACTATAAGTTTTGAGTCTTAATTTTTTTCGAAGTGTACTAAATCTCTTAGAATATAAAGATTTAATAAAGATATCAACTAGCTAATTTTTTATAACATTAAATTGAACACCTACATCCCTTTTTGATACATGGTTCCTACTGAAGTGAAGTCTTATATCTATATAGTGTAAGTGTTGTATAAGATTTCTAGTGATACATATACACTTGTAATGTCACACATTATGCGTATTATATCAAAATTTAGTCCAAAATCTAGAAGTAGTTTCTTTAGCCATAAGACTTGGGAAACATAACTTCTTGCTACAATATAGTCTACTTCAAAAATGGATAGAGCTACTGAGTTATGCTTCCTTTTAGATTTGGAGACTAAGAATTGTCCTATGAATATGCAGGTTCCTGAAGTATTATTTATATCTACCTTACACCCTAGAAAATTTGAATCTAATTATTCAACTAATTCTATTGCTACATTATTCATAGGATACTAGAGAACTAAAATTTTATTAACTATAAGATATTTGAGGATTTTGTTAAGTATCATCATACGATATTCTTTAGGGTATGTTTGAAATCTAGCACATTAGAAAATGGTAAACATTATATTAGATCCGCTTGTAGTCAAATATAATAATGAACTTATTACTTCTCTATATTTCTTTTAATGAACTAACTTTCTAACTTAGTTATTGTCTAATTGGGTAGTCGGGCTCATGGGTGTATTCATACTTTTACATACTTTCATTTCAAATTTGTTTTAGATTTCATTTATATACTTTGTTTGGCTTAGGAAGGTCCCATCTTCTCTTTGTTTGACATTAAATCCTAGAAAATACATCAACTCACCCATTATATGCATTTTAAACTCACTACTAATAGTGGATGAAAATTGTTGGCATAAGTTATCATTGATGGATCTCAAGAAAATATCATCCATATAGATTTGAACAATGAGTATATATTCTCCAATTATTTTAATAAATAGAGCATCTTTTGTGTCCTTAGTAAAATAATTTTCTAAAAGAAAGGTATTAAGCCTATCATGCCATGCTCTAGGTGTCTGTTTAATTCCATATAGTACCTTTTTGAGTTTGTACACATTATTATGAAATGCTGAACTCACAAATTTGTGGGTCTTTTCAATATAAACATCATCTTTTATAATCCCACTAAGAAAACCACTGTTAGCATCCATGTGGCATAATTAGATCCTTTAAAATATGGAATTTCTAAAAGTATGTTGATGGCCTCTAAACTAGCTACTAGTGTAAATATTTCCTCAAAATTTATCATCTCCATTTAATTATAGATTTTTGTAGCTAACTTAGCCTTCTTCCTTAGAATTGATGAAAAGTCATTCAATTTTTTCTTGAATACCCATTTTGTTCTTATAATACTCTTATTAGTGGGCCTAGGCACTAACTCCCACACATCACTTTTTCTAAATTTTTTTAGCTCCTCTTTTATCTCTATAATCCATTATTCACCCTTTATAGCTTGCTCTAAAATTATGGTTCTACCATGAAAATGAAGGCAATGTGAATAACATCTTTTCTAAGAGCAAGTTTAGTCCTAGCCCCTATGGATGGCTAGATGCATATCACCACTCTCTAGCAAAGGGATCCTGAGTCTCTTCTCAATTTTAAGGATATATTTTTAATTCCAATAATTAGTTTAACTTCTTATTCTTCTTCTTTTCTAGGTGGAGTATCTCTATGTGTCTCATAAAATACTATATCGACTGACTCTTTTACTATTAGTGTTACTTTATTAAAGATCATGTAGGCTTTTCCTACTACTGAATATCCCATAGGAGCTCGACTATATATTTTGATAATTAAAATATTATTGGATGATTTACTTACTCTTGCATCACATTTTGTATAATTGTTTTTGTGTGCTACTAACCATTCATGTACAACATACATCGAGCAAATTGAAGAACTGGCTCAATATAGTGTAATGTAAGGGTATAAGGTAGTTTGCATGTTATAGAGTATGTATTTTTCATTTTTCTTAAGCATATTTTTATATTAGGTGAATGTTGACTTAAAAATTATTCATACACAAACAAGGAGTTAAAATTGAATATTTTAATCTTTTTTAATTGAACTATATGATTTAGATTGTATGATTTGTTCAAATAGAAATTATTAAAATTATTTAATTACAATAGATTAATTAAAATTGGTCTATAACTAATCATACTATATGGTCCACACATTAAACTAGATGATTAGATATATAAGAAACCCCACTACCAAATCCTAGTTAATTAAAATAAGAAATTTAAAATTTTAAAATTAAACTAATCATTCCGTAAAAAATACTTTGTGCTTTACAATATTTAATTATACCTATCTAATTTAAGTCTTATAATTAAGAAATTGAATTATATTTGAATAAAATACATATCATACTACATGAAACAAATATCATACAATCCAATTAACCTTAGAGTAGGACAAACTTTGCTTTTTCCTGTACGATCATATATTTGATTTGAGCTAATTATACTGGATGATTTCTATTTGTATAAGATGATATTTGACTATATTGAAATAATTATGGTGTATGATCTGAGAATAAATTATATGATTTAAGAATCATGTTGTATGGTGAGAGACAGTTTAATTAAAAATTAGGGTTTCGAGTGCCCACTTTATAAATTTGTTTATGACATAAGAGAATAAGTTTTTTGGCATCTGAAGAAGTCTTCCTTATATGACAAAGATAATAGAGAGAGTCCACAAAGGGAAAGGAGAAAGAAGAGGTGAGGTTAAGAAAGGGAGAAGAGCCTTAAGGGTGTTAAGGGAGTGTGATGGTGTTCACATGGTTGCTCAGGTTGGCCTACACCATGGGTCCTTAAATTTTATTTTTTTGAGCTCTTAGTGTGAGAGAATTTGGAGAAAAAGACTAGCTAGTTGAGGAGGCTAGGAGTGGCATCTCCACCAAGCATGGAAGTGAAATGAGTTTTAGCATCTCTGTTGGGCTTAAAGGTGAAAGTATTATACACATCTCTTCTAGGCCGAGGAAGCAAAGGAGGGATGAACATTTCCACCAAGCTTATGTGGGAAGGAAGGGATGAGAGCTAAACCAAGTTTAAGAAGGGAGCGGAGGAGATTCTTTGGGTGTGAAGAGTCTATAAGGGCGACTCTCTATGTAGTTAAGTGAGAAGGGCTTCTCTGCCTAGCTGTATGGTGAAGGAGAGGTATGTTTAGTGTAATACGAAAAGAGGAGGATATTTGGGGAGTGGACAGAGGTCAACTAAATTGAAATATTATAAATCTCACTTTATATTATCTAACTATTTTACGCTTCACTTTTCATGCAAATTACTTTTATTGCACTCTAGTGTTCTCTTGATTATTTTTATGAAAGAGTTTATCAGTGATTTATCATTGCTTAAATTTTCTTTAAAAATAAATAAATATATAAATATAATATTTTTTTTAACAAAACTAAAATATAATAAAAATGATAATTGCTTTTGATATTTTGAATCGTTTCAATTTCATTAAAGCTTATGTATATCAAGTTTTGTTGTTTAATCAAATGATATTCAAAAATTTCAAAAAGTTTTTAAATGAGCTAATTAACCCCCCTTATGGAGTCCATAAGTGCTTTTAATTAGTAAAAGAGCTGGGTTCTCATCATTTGGGATTTAAATATCTTGAGTAGGTCTAATGGCATAATGTGGTAACTGTAACACTTCCGAAGGGCTTTAACTAACCTGACTTCCACTATTTGATAATATATTATTTGATTTCTAAATAATTCAAATGTCAACATTTTTATAATTAATTTATTTTTTAATGTGACACATGAAAGAATTTGGAAAATCTTTAATATTTTATATTTTGAATGGAGTAAAAGTAGAAATACCCTTTATAGAGTGGTCATTAGGATACTGAGAACTTGTTCAAATTGATGCTAAGTGTTTGAACTGTTTCTTTTGTTCACTTATATCTAAAAATTACATGTGCATTTCTGCTTAAGAACAAGTGTAGAAATTTTATTTTTAATAATCATTCATTACCTCAAAAGAAGAAAAGGGGCTATAAATAGCCAAAAATACAATAATAAGACAAATGACAAAGTGCCCCCTCGGGTCACATACCTACAAAGGCACAAATGAAGTAAAATAATAAAAAATGAATTTAATTTTACATGAGTATGAAGTTTTTTGTAGAAAATCTAGTGAGTCTCTTTCAGATATATATAATATGTTCACTAAAATTGTTACTTTGTTACATGCCTTGGGTAGGGAAATTTCAAATTTTGGGAAAATAAATAAATTGTACATTGCTTGCTTGGGATGCTAAAATATCAAACTTATCTTAATCTAAAATTTTAAATATTAATTGTATTGATAATTTTGTTAGCTCTCTAATTACCTATGAGAAAAATGTGAGCCAAAGGCATACATATATAGGTGAATAAAGGAGAGAGAAAATAGTAGCAATAATGGCTAATGACATTAATAGTAATGATTTAGGAGTTGATAGAAGTGTTGACATCACACTAATGACTTGATAATTTAAAAGCTTCTAGAAATGCAAACATAAGCTCCACTTCAAGAAAAAAGGTTAAATTATAATACTAATAAGTTTTCCTCTGATGTGATTTGTTTCGAGAGCAAAAGCCAAGACACATTAGATCTTCTTGCGCAAATAGAAAGAGCACCCACCAAAGGATAAGGGTGAAGAAAAATCAAATTCAAAAAAGGGTAAACAGTTTCTTCAAAAGGCCTTATGGGAAAAATCAAAATAAGGCTCATCTTAAATTGAACCAGAAGAGGAGGAAACTAACTTATGCTTATTGGAAAAAGATGGGTTGGTAGCTCTAAAAGTGATGAGGTATGTGATTTAACATATGATGAAATATTCACTTTATTTGAAAATTAGCATGATTCATATAGAAAATTGAAAAATAAGCACTTATAACTCAAAATATTATATTATATTTTAAAAGACGAGCATACCAACTTAACTCATAAGTATTGCAACAAAAAAAATGTTCATATCACATTAAATAAGAGTTTGGAATCATTAACTAAAAAGCATGTTGCACTAAAAAAAGAGCATGTAGATAAAAATTTTATTGTATTAGAAACAAAATCCTAATTCCATGAGCAAAGAGCATATTGAGCTAGAAGAAGCTTTTAAAGAGCTAACACTGCTAGCTTTAAAAATAATTAGTAATAAACATGATGCATTATTTTAACTAGGCATTTAAAAAAGTGCAAATGAACACTTATTTAAAAAGATTTTTGTACTTACACAAAAAATTAAAACCCACAAAAGTGGAGAATGATTTTAATGAGGAAGGGGGAGTACTAGTAGTTGAGGTACATGCATATGATGCACAAGTACCAGTACAAGCCTTCCTTCCAACACCTCCCGATTACCTAATTGAGCATTTTGATTTCTTAGAGTTGAGACTAGAGACTCACATTTTAGAGTCCACCTCATACTAGGAACACATATAGTAGCTATACGAGGCCGATTATTCCTAATCCGTAGACCAGTTTGCCTCACTCTATTGCTACATCTAGCCACCATCACCACACTTGATCAAGATCCATTCAATGAGTAGTTTATGTTATTTGTCTATTATAGTGGGTTTGTTTATGCTATTTTATTTTTAGTATTTCCTTTTGCTCTATTTTATAGTTTATTTATAACTCCTCCTATTAGTGCTGTAAAAGGAGGCGGGGTTAAATAGTGTTATTGTGTGTACTTTTTTTTATTAGTGTAACTTGCTTTTACTTTAGTATATGTTTCAAGAAAAAAAAACTTAGTGAGAAAAAGAACTTAGTAGGAAAAATAAATCAGACATAAATTCAACTTCCAATGCCATCATAAAAAAGGCGGAGATTACTTCAATCAAGGAGCCCAACAATATATTTTTATGATTATAAACATTATTGGATGCTTTATTTATTTATTCTTACATCAAATTTTGGGCATTTTTTTGTACTACAACCTTTCAAGTACAACATAGCCCAAGCAATGATTGACAAACCTTCTCAAGATAGTGTAGCATCAGGATAAAAGCTAGTTTGTTTATATAGAGTCTATACTTTTCAATTTTCTTGAGTATGCTTCTATATTAGATTTATGTTGTCTTCTAAACCATGCACTAACACACAAGGTAGTAAAAATATACTGTTTTAATTTTTTTGTTAATTGTACTATACAATTAAGATCGTATGATATGATCTATTCAAATAAATATTAATAAAAATATTAAATTCAATGATATTAATTAAGAATGGTATATAACTAATCATGCTATATAATCTATACATTGTACTGGATGATTACTATACTGTCTCAGCTAGGAGTGTCATCTCCACTAGGAAAGAAAGTGAAATGCATTTTTGTATTTGCATTGAGATTTAGGGAGAAAAGAGTTTGAACATCTTCGCTAGGACAAGGAAGTAAGAGGAAGGATCAAAATATCAATTAGGCTTGTGGGCAAAAGGAGTGATGGTAACTTCATCGGGCTGAGGAGGCAAGAGGAGGAGATTCCTTGGGTGTGAAGAGTCTTTAAGGATGATTTTCCATCTAGTTAAGGGAGAAGTGCTTTTCTGCTGACCTGTATGTTGAAGGAGAGACACGTTTAGCATAATACACAAATTTGAGGACATTTTGAGAGTGGACATAAGTCAAATTGATCAAACCACTATAAACCTCAATTTGCATTATCTAACTTTTCTACACTTTACTTTTCCTATAATTTATTTTTATTATGCTCTTGTGTTTTCTCGATTATGTTTGAGAAAGTGGTTGGTGATTTATCATTGGCTGAACTTTTTATGTATATACAAAATAAAGTAATACAAAAATGTATATACTTTTGATTTTGTTTTGAATCATTTCAATTTCCTTAAATCTTTCACATATAATTTTTTTTTTATTTAATCAAAAGATTTTCAAGGAATTCAAAATTTTTAAAAGAACTAATTCACCTCCCATCTTGGTGTGCCATAAGAACTTTCATAGCCTTATTAAACTTTTCAATAAAATTTTCAAAATTAATTTTTTATTATTCAATACATAACATTTGTATCTAAAGACATAAATAGGAATGTTTTGGCATTGTACACTTTGAAGCTCATAGGCGGTTTTGTTTAATTTAAATATTAAATTCACCTTATTCAAGACATAATAAGACATGTTTACTACCTTAATGTCAACATATTTAGGTTATCTATGATCCTTTAACAAAGCTCTTGTGGCCTCAACTAAAGTCCTATTTTCCTCTTTGCTATGCCATTCTAATGGGGTATTGTAGGTGTATCAAATTTTTGTTATATCCTTATTTCCTGAAGAATATTCAAACTATCCTTCTCAAAATCTCTTCTAGGGTCACTATGAATGGTAAAATTGGAGCATCTTAATTTTCTTTGAATTCAAGCTTTGAATATAAAAAAATTGCTCAAATAAATCACTTTTATTATCTATGAACTTTACCCAAGTGACCTAGTGGTGTCATCTATAATAAGAAATCCATATGATTTTCCTCATAAACTTATGACATTGATGTGTTCAAATAGATCCATATGAAACATCGCAAGAGGTCTACTTATAACAACAAAAAATTTGTTAAAATGAATTTGAAATGAAAATTTAGAAAACCTTACAATTTTGAATTGGAGCATTATGGTAATGTGCTTTAGAGCACAACAACACTTAGAGTTGCTAGGAGAGTTTTGCTAGGGCATTGATCTTTTTGGATTTCTTAGAATTAATTTGGCACAGTAATGTTTAGGTGGCTTTACACTTGGGAGTGCCATAATACTAGGCACTAAATAACATTTTTATATTATATTAATAACACTAACCCTCCCCCCCTCATTTATTTTCTTTATGGAGAAGGAGTTGAGGGAGAGAAGAAGAGTAGGGGGAATAGAGGAAAGAGAATGTTCTCTGAGATTTTTTTAATAGTTATTATTGTTATGAAAGTTGTCCTTTTTGTAAGTAAATATACTCTTACTTACATTTTTTATGGATTTGATTTATAAGAATTTTATCTATCCTGAATCTACCAAAATGTATTTTCTCAAAATTTATGAAGCTTTTACAACATAATTTTTTTTTTGTATAAGACAGGTTTGATTTTTATGAGCATTTTGAATGTTAAATTATTGCATTTTATCTAGTTGATCGATAGCTATGATTTTTATAATAAATAAATAATGTATAGATTTCCTTGTATTTTATAAAATATCATTTTTTATATATGATATTGACTTATATTGTATAAAGAAAATGATATGACTAATATAACATAAATATATCATTTATATGTATGTATGGAAGGATGGCCACAAAATTACATTTAATATGGCCTGGCCCTTAAAATATTAAAATCATGTGCTTGAGGGTTGGATGACAAACTTTCCCTAAAATAAAGGTTTGTGATATAATCCTAGTTATAGCCTATGATTGATTGCCCAAATTATGCAGATGAATAGATGATTGTGACGTAATTGGGGTTGAAGATGTTGAAAAAACCATATTAAAGCTGGATGTCCTACCTTGCTATTCATAATCACATTCATGACTTCATTTACATGATAATATATAAATTTTTGGAAAGATAAAACCTACATTGATACTGATACATCATGGCATACCATATAATAGGGATATTGATTGTTATTAATAGATATATTAATATAATTAATTTTTTTATTGAATATAATTAGTTATATTTTGTTGTCAATTATTTGGTTGGTAATGAATTGAAAAAATAATAATAAAGGGAAAATAAATTAAGTTATTTTATTTTTGATCTTGAGGGGTCATAAAGTGGTATAAGAGCAATGATTTTTTAAAAAAATTCAATTATAACCAGATGATGGAGGTTGTGGAGTGAAATTTTGAATGATGTAAGAATTACATATTATATCAACCCTAAATAATGCTTAGGTTTTCATTGATATGTAAATAATAAAATCCTACTTAAATATACAAGTATGCATGCCAAATATTGTAATAATGTGAAAAAGTGAAAAAGTAGAGTAACAAGCCCATTAGGACGTGTTATGCTTAGTTATATTAAAACACTACCATTTAATCTAATTGCATGATTATCCTACTAAAATAAAGGGATATTTTTAGAGTTTATGATATAATAAAATAGTAGAATAGTGGATATAATATTTAATAATAATTTTTTTTGGATTGATGAATGCATATATCATATTTTTCCTAATCAGACTCTTCATGGTAATCATGGTAATATGATTTAGAGTATATGCTTCCCTAAATCTCTGTTGACCTTTTAGGGTTGAAAATGATACATGCTGACCTCTTACAATTATAATATCTTCTTATGAATCTAAAATATTTATTATCCTATATCTAGAGAGACTAAGATTTTATTTTAATATTCCTTTTTATTCTTGTATTCATCCATCGAGGCTATACATCACACTATATTTTAATTATACATATGGATACTATACATATTAAATAAATAATGGGATAATATTAAAAAATTCATTATACATTTAAAGAATAAGAGTCTTCATTAGTACTTAACTTGCTCTTTGCATCGACAATACAAATAAGAGATTTATCAGTAATAGAATAAATGACATGCAAACTCATTTTTATTAAATTCATAGAATAATGAAAATATAAGATAGTGATATCACGAGAAAGGATCAAGGAATGTCCTATACACTTCTTCCTTTACTTAAAGAGTTGCTTTAACAAGCACATGCTAAACACTCCAATGGATTATATCTTATACTTCCCTAGCATCCCTTTGATTTTACTCTCAGAGGGAACTAGAGAAGTATATTAAAAAGTATAAAATTTTAAACTAGTGATTGAACTCCTCTATAAAAAAATATAACATATATTTATAGGAATACATAAAAAGTCATCTAGTGCAGCAAAACTTGAAAGATTGGTGTTGTGGCGCCCTTAATATGAATTAGTGCCCCATTGCTAAATTTTATACTCCATTATATTGCTTGATGACATTAAATGGCCTCTTAGTGAACTATCATGAAATTTCACTTAAAAAATGTAGGCCTTAGAAGTTATAACTATAAAGTTTTGAAGCTACTGACATTTAAGTATTACAGTGCCCGATTGAAAACAATTGTGCCGAGGAGTGAGAATTTATGTCACAATGACATTTAAACTCTTAAGAACTTGCCACTACAAAATTGACTTTATGGAACAACAGTGCTTGTAATGCTATGGTATTGTATATGTCATCACCTTAGAGCATAAAAATAGAAAACATGGAGCTGATATGTCCAAAGATGGTGTCTCAATGGCATTAAAGGTGGTGCTACGATGATGTTTCTTCTTACCCCGCGACACTGTGGGGTCCTTAGTATTTTCTCCCATTTTTGAGTTTTTTCATTATAAAATTAACTAAAATAATACATTGTTATTGAAAATAAAATATATTAAGTAGTACATAATATACATTTAAATTATGAATTGAATAATGTATCTTAAATAAATAGATTTGCTTGTAGTTAAAAATATGAATTTTTATTAGTTCAGCATTATCTATACTAGTTCTCCTATCTGATCCTTTGTAAATTTAAGTGTAACAATACAATCAGAATTTAAGTTTATATATGATACCAATTTTTTGAATGTACTCATCTTCTTTTTATAACCCTTTTTATTTTTTTTTCTTTTCTTTGTATTTTTATGGAGTACGTAATTAATGTTTTTGAATATCATTTTTGCTTAAAATCTTTTACAATCTTAATGATTTTGATGTTAAGGATTTGATAAGATCACTAATTCTAAATTATTCATCTTTCAATTCAAAGGTTATTGTATAAATATATAACTTATAAATTTAAGCTATATAAATAACTTAAAAAATCTATATTAAAGCTCATTTAAACTATAATGTTGGGTTTTATTATTATTCTAATTTTATATAAGTTTTAATTATTTGTTTTACTTTAGTTAAATAAATAATTATAATGTGTAGATATTAATTGAAGATAATATATTAGTGCAATCTTTATTAGAATTTAAATAAAATGTAAATATAAACACAATTGAAACATTATTAAAAATATATGGCTTTATATTAATAATAAAAAGGTGCATACATGTGATACATATAAAATTAAAATAAAGGATTCATGATAACTAGTGCTTTAAGCATAATTCTATCAACATATCAGGTTTACTATAGACCCAAGTGAGTTGCCTCATATAAGCACTAAGTTTATAGCCTTCAGCTTAACTATACCAATTATTTTTTTTTGGGAAGAACTAATTCAATTATATTTCTCAACCGATCAATGTCATCACTTAAATAATGTTTCAATATATGTTTTTTAACTTTAAAAACTTGCAGGCTTTTCTTATATTAAATTTCCACCATAGTTCATAAGGGAATTCTCTTATGACAATGAATGGTCTTGACCATATGGATTTTAATTTTATTGGAAATAACTTAAGTCTACAATTAAAATATATGTCATCCTTTCCATGAGTGAATTCTTTCCTAAGACTCTTATGATCGTGCCATTTTTTAAATTTATTCTTATAAATCTTTGCATTTTTCATATGCTTTATTTTAGATTTCTTCTAATTCACTTAACTACATCAATTTTTTCTCTTTTATGCATTTGAAATTAGAATTCAATTCTTTAATTGCCTAAAATGCCTTATGTTCTAGCTCTACAAGCAGGTGGAAAGCTTTTTCAAAATTTAATTTATAAGGAGTGATACAAATACATGTCTTTAAAGAAGTTCTATAAACCCATAATGCACCATCTAACTTAATATCTGAATCCTTCTTACTAGAACTAATAGTTTTTATCTAAAATTTGTTTAATTTCTGTATTGTTAATATTAGACTGACCATTAGTTTATGGATGATAAGAAATCTCTACCCTATGATAAATTTCATATTTTCTTAAGACTATTTCTATTCTTTTATTTGATAAATGACTTCTTCCCTCACTGATTAAAACTTTTTGCATTCTAATTTAGAACAAAAATATTTTATTTAAAAACTTAATTACAACTTGAGAATCCATTTTAGAGGTTGCTACACCTTGAATCCATTTAAAAGTATAATCCATATGAATAAGAATATATTGATTTCCATGAGATGGTAGAAGAGGTTTGATAAAATTCAATCCCAAAACATCAAATATTTCTATTTCCAAAATATAGTTTAAAGGCATTTCATTTCTTTTCAAATATTTCTTACTCTTTGACATTAATATCATTTTTTAATATAATCATGTACATCCTTAAATAAAGTTGGCCAAAAAAATCTAGATTGAAGCATATTAGAAGAAGTTCTAAAACCTTCAAAATGTCCTCCATAATGAGAATCCTAATATTACTAATGAATGGTTCAATTTCTACTTTAGGAATGCATCTTTTTTTAATTTTTTCATCACAATCTTTAACTAAATATGGCTCATCCAAAAAATATTTGGTATTATGCAAAATCTTACCCTTTTGAATTGATAATAAATCATAAGGAAGTATACTAGAAATAATGAAATTAATAATGTCAGTGTACCAAGGTGATTTGTTTAAATGCATGACAAATAATTATTTATTTTGAAAATTTTCATTAATCTCACCCTCACATGATGCATGTTTTTCAATACAAAGTTTAGAAAGATGAGCAAAAATTTGATTTTCAGTACAATTTATGTTAGAAGGTTTTACATCAAATTCTCATTACAGAAGAATCCACCTAACCATTCTTTTTTGTGTGTCTTTCTTTGTCATATGATATTTGATTGCATAATGATTAGAATAAATAATTTTTTTGGTGCCAATTAATTATAATTTAAACTTGTCAAAAGTAAAAATAATGGTTAGAATTTTTTTTTAGAAGTTGTAAGAACAAATAGTGCATAATTTAAAGTTTTTCTAGTATAAAAAATGATATAGAAATTAAAATATCACATTTGTCCTAGAAAATGCAACCACAACAATGTTTCTTGAATTACACATCACTACAAAATATAATGACAAATAAGGACTAATAAAAACTTAAAGTTCGACGGGATGTTGTAAGACCTCATTGAACTACCCTTAGGCGCCCAAAGAGTGTGTGTGTGTGTGTGGGGGGGGGGAATGAATTGGTTATTTTTTAAAAATACTAAATTTTTTGTTTTGTTTTGACCATTACCATATTTTTTGAAAAATTCTAGTCAAGTGACTAACACAAGTGGAAGCAAATTAAAAACTTGATTTTCATTTTCAATGTTTTATAACACAAATAAGTTAAGAGGAATGAATATATATATATATTATCTTTTCCAACATAAATTAAATCTAACCAAGCAAGATTAGCAATTCAACTATAGTTTGCAATGAAATTATAATTTTTGCAAGAAATTAAAAGTTCAAAAAATAAAGGAGTAGAAAAAACTTGATAGAACACACCAGACTTTTATAGTGATTTTGTCAATCTTGACCTACGTCCACTCTCAAGAGTCCTCCTGTCTAGGTATTGCATTAATACTATAGCAATATCCTTTAGCCCCCATAGAAAGGCAAAGAAGCTCTTACAAATCACTTCCACCAAACCTGGTGCAGCAGGGAACCAAAATCTATGTCACCCTCCTAGTGACGACATCAAACCAGTGAAATATTTCTCACCCTCTAGGTTATGGCAGAGAACCTTTAAAATCATTTTCACCCTTCTGGTGTTGGTAGACAACCTTTAATACATTTTTAACCCCTTGGTGAAGGAAGAGAACCCACAAACCTTGACTCTGAAGCTTCTATCCCAAGTGAAACTCTAAGAAGTTCCCAAGTGAAACTCTAAGAAGTTACCAAGGCCACTAGAAGAAGTAAGGTGCAAGCTTGCTTGGAGCAACCGTGTGAAAACCCCTCACACTCCTTCTATCTCATGCACAACCTCACCTATTTCCTCTCCAAGAACAAGAGCTCACTCACTCATTCTCCCTCAGAGTTCCTTTAACAGCTAAATGTGTCCTTGAGACATGTTTAAATTGCTTAAGGAAAGGATTTAAGAAAATCTCAATTAAGTCATCACTTTTTATATATTACGATTAGTTTAAAATAGGGGTTTGTATGGTAAGATGAAATAGTCATTCACATGAGCTGTTCAATTTTTGAGCACTTATCATACAATACGATCGAATGTTTGTATGCTACAATTAGTTCAATTTGTTCATATAGGATGATCACTAGGATGATTGGAAATCTTCTCTGTCAATTGTCTAGTATGATTTACATTATACTATATGTTTAGTTCAAATGTCAAGGGTTTGTCTAGTATGATTAACATTATACTATAAAATTAGTTCAAAAAATTATTGTTTCATCCAGTATGATATTTGGGATAATCTAATTTCATCTCTGTCAGTCATGCAATATGATCTATATCATATAGTATAATTGGACATATTTATTAAAGCTTGATTTGATTGGCTAATAATGGGGATTAATTTAAGTAATATTTTAAATATCATACAGTGCAATTAGTTAAAAAATCAATTTTCAAAATACTTGAATCATATCTCTGCTAGGGTTTTTTGATGGAAATGAATCATAAAGTATGATTAGTTCATGAGAGTTAATTATGAAATTAGTTGTTAAAAATTATTTTTTATATAGTTGATCATACACAATGATTAGAATTGTATGGTACATTAAGTTAAAAAATTTTTAACTCACTTTTATCACTCCCCTATGTGTGTGTTCATGGTCGCCAATTTATCATATACCCTACCTGGCCAGCCTCAAGTAATATAAAATAAATGAAATTAAAAATTTATGCTTTTTTTGAAAAACATTCTTTTTTACTAAAACTTAAGCCTTGATCATTCTTGAGTGGTGTATGTTGTACCTGAAATGTTAGTATACATAGAAAAATAATATCCAAGGCATATTCTAAAAGAAATAAAATTTTACTCAATAACATTTGTTATCATCAAAATCACAAGACAAGGATCCTGGATTGCAACAATATCCCCCTTTTTTAATAATGGAAAATAATATTACTTACCTTCTATGAATCTAATATAGCTAATATTTTTTATAACATATAATGGGTTAATTTATTCTCGATAATCCATATTTGTAATACTTTGCATGATATGTAAAACTTAAGGAAGTTAGTAAAACGTTGAATAATATATTAATTTAGAAAATAAGATGAGTGCATACATTGAAACTATTGGAACATGCTATTTATTACTTAGTAATGGTTTTATGTAAGAATTAAAAAAGACTTTTATGCACCTACTTTTTTTTTTAGAAGATTGATTTTTGTTTCAAAATATAACATTTAGAAATTTCATTATCTTTATTGAAACTTCTATTGGTTTATATTTTAGATTTAAACTTGTCAAAAATTATATTTTTCTGATGGTCTTTTCTATATTAGTATGTATAATAGTAGCACTAATAATATAATACATAATTAAGCTAGCATTAAAGGATATATTACAAATAAAAATTTCTCTTTTTTTTAACACTGAAGATTATGATATATCTCCATAAATAGGATTAAGAGATTGATGAATGAACAAGTGCGTACTATTTAGATTTCACTAACTTTAATACTTATGTGAGTTGCATTAGGGGTAAGTAAACAATCAGTCCAAAGAAAAGTGTAAGAGGAGTGCAAATATTTTAAAGATCATACATACTAATATTTATTATTTGGATATGAATTTTTAAGATCCAAAATATTTAATCAACTTCATTGATGATTATTCATTATATATTTATCTTTATCTAATTCAAAATAAAAAGTAAGCATTAAGTTCCCTTAAGAGTTTTAAGGAAGAAATACAGAAATAATGTGGAAAACAAATTAAAATTGTGAGATGAAATAGAGTTGGTGAGCATTACGGAAGATATATCAAGAAAAGAAAAATGTTTACTCCATATATAAGGTTTCCTTAAAAAAAAAGGATTTTTTTCCAAAAGATTTTACTTGGCTCACCTAATAAGAATTGTAGTTGAGAGAAGAAATTGAACATGGAAGGACATTATGAGAAGCATGGTTAGTGGTTCTAAACTAAGTTCTTGTGAACTAAAGTTCTCAAGATGGTTGTATATATATTGAACATGGTTCCAATGAATGCTGTTCCTAAAACTCCTTTTAAGTTGTGGAATGATTGGAAGCCAAATTTACAACATGTATGGATATGAAAATGTCAGGGTGAATTAAGAATTATAATCAAATATATAATTAATTATACCCAAGGAGTTAGTAGGTATTTTATTGGAAATACTAAAAAGTCTAAGAGTTATATATTTCATTATCCATTTAATAACATTAGGATTTTGAAATCAAGAAATGGAAATTTTCTTTAGAATGACATGATTAGTGGGAGTGATCAGTTACATATCTTAGTTTATAAAAAGGAAGATATAGATGCTCAAACTTTCATTTCAAGTGACAAGTTCATTATTTACCATAACACTCCTCTTGTCCAAATGGGTGTTAGACAACCATTAGTAGAGATTTCATGAGCTACTAAAGTAGATATATTTCTACAACCAACTGTACAAAAGGAGGTCTTTACAACATTAAGAAGATCTACTAAGAAAAGATGATCAGTAATTCCTAGTGACTATATTATCTATCTTTAAGAGTCAAAATATAAAACTAGATGTAAAAATGAACTTGAAATATTTCAAAAGACATGAGTTAAAAAGAATTTGATATATAGTTTGATGCCATGAAAGATGAGATGAATTTTATAGCATAAAATAAAGTCTGGGCTCTTATTGAGTTGTATAATGATACAAAAACCATATAGTGTAAATAGGTCTTTAAGAAAAATAGAGACTCATTAAGTAACATAGAGATATATAAAGTAAGACTTGTTGCAAAAAGATTCACTTAGCAAGGACTTAATTATAAAGAGACATTTTCCCTTATATCTAAGAAAGACTCCTTCAAAATTATTATCACATTTATTGAACTTTTTAATTTAGAGCTATAATAAATGGATATGAAAACTACCTCAATAATACTCTAGAAAGATTCTCCTCTAGTGAAGATGAAAATTTAGTGTGTAAGACTATGAAGTATGTATATGGATTGATATAAGTATTTGTCAATGGTATTTAAAATTCCATGACATGATTCATTATTTGATCTTGTAGAGGATATCAAAGACAAATGAATATAGACTAGAAGGTTAGTGGGAGCAATTATTTTTTAATCCTATATGTGGATGATATTTTACTCGCAACTAATTATAAGGCGTTATTATGTAAGGTAAATAGTATTTTGTCTAAAATTTTGGATATAATGGATATGGGTGATGTATCATATGTTATTAGCATTAAAATATAGAGAGAAAAACTTCAAGATAATTAAATTTGTCTTAAAATATCTATATTAATAAAATGTTATATGTTTCTTTTTTGAAACCCATATTTTGCATTAAAAAGAAAAGAAAACTATTACAAACTATGAAGTGATAGAAATCCCATCACATTCCTTCTTTAACAAAGATAGAGAAGCAGATTAAATATTATTTTCACTAATATTATCCAAAAAAAAGTAAAAACACTAAACTTGGTAGATAAATAAGCCAACTTTACATTCTCTACAAGTAAAATGGAATAAAGCATGGTTATAATCATGTAGAAAGAAAAAATCCTTCTTCAAGGAATCCTTTGTAAGCCATTTAGAATTCTTCATGGAATTCTATAACATCTTTATTATATTGACATTATGATTTTCTTTTATGATGCCCTTTCTTTCAAACATAAAATCTTAAAGTACCTCTTTTAAGAATATGACAACAAAAAACTCCAATGGAGAGATATCCCATTGCTGAGTTTTGAATTTAAAAGCAAGCATAAATATGTCTTTGTGATCTCTGAACACCCCACCAATTCCTACCTGGTTGTACCTGAGGATAAAAGCATCTATATTAACTTAAATCCAGTATGGTGGTGGAGGGTTAGAAAATGTTTGCAGCTGTGTAGTTAGTTAATGCCCCAGTCTACCAAAATAGAATTAAAATGTGGCTGAATTATAATACTTTGAATAGTAGAAGCTATCACATCAAAAGTTACTGTAGACTCACCATATTTAGTTGTATTCCTATTTTTATAAGATTAATAAACTATTATAAAATAAACTCTGACAATATTGGGATAACTCTTATATACATTTTCCAACTCAGCACAACATTCACTTAGCAAATTTTTGCAGATCCCATTGAACATTAATTCTCTTGATGTTCACCTTTGTGCCCTGACTAAAGATGGTAGCTTTAGATTAAAGGATGCTTGGCATTCCTTTAGAGCTAAGATAGAGGCTTCTAAGATTTTCAATGTGACATGACATAAAAGTTTTCCTTCTACGGCTTCTATTTTTTTTGGTGTATTTTACATAATTCTTTCCCTATGGCTGATAATTTGATTAAAAAAGGTTTTATCCTTTCATCTAAATGCCAATGTTGTTATCATATGGAAAATATGTAATATGGTTTTGTTTTTGTTCCATGTGCTGTTAAAGCCTGGACTTATTTTGATAATATTTTGCACTTGAAATATTTTAATGCTAATGCTTATATTAATTCCTTACTTAACTATTGATTTTGTAATTCCAAAGGTCATATCAGGAATGTTATTCCTTCTCTTATCCTTTGGTTTTTATTGATGGATAGGAATAATTCTCATTTCAATGGTGTAGTTATGAATCATCATAAAATTATTCAAAATGTTAAAGATAAGATTGTGGCCCTTTATTCTGCTAAGAATTTCAAAAACTATTTCATTTATGTGGTTGACTATGGAATTAAACTGGATATGAATAGTAAATATAATGTTCCTAGAAGTACCTTTTGGATGAAGCCTCCTATTAATTTCTTTAAGTTAAGTTGGATGCTATTTACATCAGTTCTATGGTAGGCTGTGGTGGTGTCATCAAAGATTCTAATGGTAAATGACTTTTGGGCTTTGCTGATCCTCTTTATAATTGTGATGGTAATGCTTCTACCACCTTTGCTATCCTTTATGGTTTAAGGCTTTATTTTTCTTTTGATTATATTAATATTATAGTTAAGATTGGCTCTACTTATTGTTATTAGTCATTCACTTTGAGGGATGATAATGCTTGTTCTTCTATTTTGTTTTGCATGAAGAGGGATATTAAGAATTTGTTGAGCCTGTCAAACTGCTCATTTTCTATTATTAATGTAGAGGGCAATGCTTGTGCTCATGCCATTGCCAAGTGGGACTATGGTATGGATTCCATGGAGGATTTCTTCGATTCTAATCTCCCTTTTCATGTTAGAGGCCTTATGAATTTGGATAAAATTAGTTTATCTTATGTTATTCCTTAAGTTTAGGGTGATTATTGGTTAGCTGGCGGTGTATTTTATAGTTTTTTTATTTCCTGGTGGGTTTTGATCAATTTATCGGGTGGCTAGACTTTGTACCCTTCCACTGGGTTTATTTTGTGGCTATTTTGTGTTTATTGGAGCTTTCTGAGTTTGGGTATATTTCCTTTTGCTTCCATGTTATGGGTTTGCGTTAATGGCTTTTTAAGGTTTGTTGGTCTTTGGATTACTAGTTTCATGATTTCTCTTATATGGATTCCTGGGGGCTTGATGTTTTTTATCTGCAAGATTGGCAGTGTTATTTACATTTTTCATGTTTTTGTTACCATGATGGATTGGAAGCCTTTCAGGGGTGGTTGGACTTTCTGCATTTCCTTCAGCTCATTTGGGTCTTGTTGGCTTCTATTCTCAAGGTCTATTTTGGGTTTTATTGGAATCTTTTGAGCTAGGTGGTTGGTGTTCTTAGGTGTTTCTAGATCTTGGTTTTCAAGTTACTTTCAAGGATCTTAATTATAGTAAGGGCTATCTGGTGTACTCTAGTTGGTTGGGGTTGATGGTTTTGGATGCTTATTTCTCATCTTCTTGGTAGGGGTTAGTGATATTATTCTTATGTCTTATTACTTGTATATGAGTTGGTAGAATATGGGGTGGTACCCCCTTTGTCCGGGTTGCTTACCATTTGGTGGTTCTTGATATTTTTATTAATGTTTTCATCCTAATCTCTATTATTACTTTTGTTTTTCTTGCATTTCTATGTGTTATACCTTTTTGTAGAATGTTCTTGGTGATGATTTATTGATAGGGATGCTGGGGCTGACTGCTATTTTTTGTAGCTCTCTATTTTTGGGTGCTCTCTCCTTTGCATCGTAGAATGTACTTAAGATTTTTTGTACTTTTGCTTTGTGGGGAACTCTAGCTCTTAGATTTTTTTTGCTTTTATTTTTATAGCTCTTCTGAGCAGTAGTGAGCTTGAGTTCCCTTTAAGGACCATGTAATTTCTTTTTTAATGAATGCGTAGGCCCCACCGTAGGTTTTCTCAAAAAAAAAAAAACATAGTAGGATGCTTACCGACACAATACTTTTCTCTCATAAATTTAGCCCAAAGAAAAAGTTTTGACTTAAAATTAAACCAAAATTTAAAAGAAAATTCCTTAGAAAGATCATACATATTCTTGCAACCCAACCTCACATCTTCAAAAGTACTACAACAATTAGTCCAAGAAGACCAAAGAACTTTAGAATTCACATTGAAACCACGCCAAAAAAACTTAGTTAATAAATTTTCAAACCTATTACAAATAGTGATGGTAGGTTATAAAATTTGAAAAATATAAAAAGGTAAGGAACACAAAACACTTTGAATAAGGACGAATCTACCACCAAAACAAAGAAAATTATAATTCCAAGAATTCAGCTTTTTCTGCCCAAAAGTAATAAGCTCATCTAAAAGAAAGTTTTTCTTTGTACCCTTATAAAGTGGGACCCCTAAATACTTAATAGGTAAAATACCTTGTAAAAACTAGTACTATTCCTAATGGACATAACCCGATCATGAGGAACATTGTTGGACATGATAAAGAAGCTCTTACACTTGTTAATATTCAAACCACTACAACTTTCCAACTCATTTAAAAACTTCATGATTTTATTCACTTGACTAATTGAAGCATTAGAAAAAATAATAACATCATCACCAAAATATAAATGGGAAATAGGGAAACCACCCAAAGTTCTATAGAAGTTACAAAAAATTTTCTTTAAGATTGGAAATACTTCTAGAAAGATACTCTATAGAAAAAATAAAAAGAAGAGGAGAAATAGGATTCCCTTGTCTTAAAACATGAGAATGTTGCAAATCTATTTTCATGACTTATGTTTTGATGATTGACAAACACTATTGATTCTCTTGGACTGCATGTTGCTACAAACTTTTCAGGAATCGAAGATCGGACGAACAAACGAAGCTAGTTCAAGATTGCGTAGGTTTAGGGTTGAGTCAGTCTGTATGTTGTTTTTCTCTTCTTGAGTCTATTTGTAATTGTCAAAGAGACTGATGCTAAGTAA
>NW_021319908.1:0-105810 GCF_001605985.2 Dendrobium catenatum | reverse complement strand
AGAGAGAGAGGGAGAGAGAGAGGATCTTGTGAGGGGGAGCTTGTGAGGGGATTCACAAGGGTTGCTTCAAGGATTGCTCTGCTTCTTCTTCGTCTAGAGTTTCTCGTCCGTGGAAGGGTCGGTAGAGGTAAGGAGTAAGCATCTGGTTGTGGTTCTCTGCCAGCTTCAGGAGGAAGCAAAAGTAGATAGGTTCTCTGCCTTGCCGGGGTGGCAAAAAGAGGTTCTTTGTGAGGGCTTCTCCGCCTAGCCGTGGGGGCTAAAGGAGAGTCACGTTTGTAGTGCAATACTTGAAGGGTGCCTTCAAGGAGTGGACGTAGGTCAAGTTGACCGAACCACTATAAATCTCTGTGTTATTATTTTCTTTCTTCCGCATTGTTTATTTTTCTCGTGGTGTGATTTTTGTTCTTTGTAAAAAGAATTTTTTTAAAAAAATACCAATTCACCCCCCCTCTTGGTTAGCTTGGGACTAAGTTCATAGGGCTAAACATCCCTAACGAACTTTCAGAGAAGACTTAAAAAAACCATTTCCTTTAACATTAATAATAAAAAAAATACAAAATTTTGATGGGCTGTTTAATAAATTTAATGAAAATAGAATTAAAGCCAAATAAAGGTAAGATTTGGTAAAAAAAATACCAATTAATGTTATCATAAGCTTTAATGATGTCCAATTAAAAAATAATGTTGCCACCAGGCACTATAACATATAAGTTATAAATAATTTCTTGATTTAATCAAATTATTATATGTAATGGATCTACCTTGAAAAAAACTAGTTTGATTAGGAGCAATAATTTTAGGGAGTAAAGGAGCAAGCCGATTCATAAGTTTTTAGGCCTGATATTACAAGCAAAGAAATCATTAACACATTTAAAAGATAAAAAATAATAATGTCCTAAGCTTTTTGAAAAAAAAAATAGTAGTGAAACCATTAGAACCAAGAATAGAATCAGTGTTTAAATTAAAATAAGTTTTCTTAATTTCCTCTAAAGTGGGAAAAGCAGTGAGGAAAAAATTATCATTCTAATTAATGATATGAGGAATAAAATTAGGATTATCAATAATAGGTGTAAATTTTTTATTAAACAAGTTATTAAAGATATCCAGAGAAGCAATATCCTCAGCATCATCAGTAAAAGAACCATCTTCTTTAGAAATTTTATGAATGCAATTGCTAGCTCTATTTCTTTGAACTAAAGCATGAAAATACTTATTGTTATTTTCCCCATCAATAAGATGCTTAGAAACATCTTTCTTCTTCCAATAAGCTTCTTCCTGAGCTTGTACAAAGAAAAGATAAATTTTAGCTTATTAGAAAATAAAAAAATTATCATCAGAAGGATGAAGTTGATAATTATGTTCTAAAGAGTTTACTTTATCCTCAACAACCAAAATATTAGAGAAAATATTTTAAAATAATTACGATTCCACCAATTTAATTTTGTTTTAATATCTTCTACTTAAACCACAATCTATTTATGCCAAAAATAGAAGTATTCAGATATAGAGGGGCTTACCAGTTCTCCCAAACCATAACAGTGAAAGAGTTATCAAGAAGCCACATATTCTAAAATCTAAAGTTAAAAGTAGAGATGCCTTGATTTAACCAAATAGAGATAATCATTGGGAAATGATTAGAAAGCGTTCTACTAAGGTGTTCAACATGCGTAAAAGTAAAATAATTAATTCAAGTATAATTAAAAAAAAAAAACTCTATCCAAACGTTGCTAGAGATTACCATGATTCCAAGTAAATTTGCTACCAATATAACTAATGTCAATGAGGTTACAATCAAAGATCATATTATTGAAATCTTCCATAGAGTTATACACATGGTTGGACCCCCAAGCCTTTCAGCAGGAGAAGAGAGTATTAAAGTCACCACCCATCAACCAAGGAGAGTTGACATGATTATTAAATGTAATATGATGGTTCCACAAATTTCTTCTAGTAATCTGAGAGGAAGCGACATAAACAAATGAGGAAAAATAATGAAATTCCAAGAAATTTATACTATAGTGAATCACTTGAGTAAAATCACTCACAATATCAATAACCATAGGATCCTTCTAAAGAACCCATATCTTGTAAGAAATATTAGACACAACATGAGTAAAGCCCAAAAACTTAACAGAATTATCCAACCTGATATTAGAAATAAAAGGCTCAATCAAAATAAGCATAGAAATATTATGAATACAATATAAATTCTTAACTATAATTCTAGTGGACGTGTAACCAATACCTGTCAAATGTTAGACTATAATTGAAAAGATTGAGATCACGTGGTTCTAGATGATTTCATACCATTTTTTTTATTTTTCTTGTCTTTTCTTGAGCTAAATGAAGAAAAATCATTAGCCTCATAACAAACTCTTATGTTACCATTAACCTATTTTTTCTTAACCTTATTAGCAACATTAATTTGAGATAAAGTTTGAGAATCATTACAATCCTTTTCCAAATTTATACCCTGGTTGATAGCTCAATCCTCATTTTCCCTTTGAAAAAGTTCTCCTTCTTCCAAGGTTTATTTCTCCTTGTCTTGCTCATGAGATTGCAAGTCAGAATTTACATGATAAAAACCGCATTAGTGTTTAGAATAGAAAGGAGATTATAAGAAATATTTTCACTAGACACAAGAGTTTTCAAGCAAGATAGAGTGTTATTTTCTCCATAACCATAACATCAGTTTGTTCCTCAATATTCATAGGCCCTTGATGCTTAAAAACACCATAAGGAGAATCCTCGATCATTACTAGCTTAGAAGAATGCTATTGTACAGTTGGGTCAACAAGATCCTGGAAACAATTCCCGTTAGTCATGGGGATTTCAGCCTCCCCACTAACCTCTTCAAAATCGACAAGCTTTGGTGTATCAATGTTATTCCTTTTCGAATCTTTTTTTTTTTTTTTGAAGAAACAAATAATTTCATTGATAACTAAGAAAAAAAACATACAAACTATAAAGACAATTCCTCCTTTAACAAGTTAAAAAAGAAGAAGGAACCTTATTCAAACTAAAGCCTTCCTAGATAAAATTTCTAAAGAGTGCAAAGTTTGCACATAAATTCGCTAACTTATTACAATTCTTATCTATACAATTAAAAATGAAATAATTAAAATCCTTGATAAAATCTATATCTTCCATCTCATGGCCACCATTATTAATTGTACCTTGGAGAAATTTATTATTGTTTGAATTGTCACCTTCAATGTTAATTCCTTTGTATTTGAATAACCAATCTTTAATGACAACCTTCAAGGATTGAATAGCCAAAAGCTCCAATTGAGAGACATCCCAATGAACACATGATTTTTTAAATGCCAATAAATATTTTCCTTTACTATATCGAAAAACTCCTCCAATACCAGCTCTATACAAAGAACCAAGAGAAGCATGAACATTAACCTTTAACAATTCGGGAGGAGGATGCCAAAGATTGGACAATTTGATCGACTGGTTAGCATTCCAGTGGCTCGAGATGAAATTATAAGAAAATTTATGAACCAAGAGAAGCTAACAGCATTGGAAGCAATCACAACCGAGCTCTCTTCCACCCCATCCTGAATGAATTTATTTCTAGCTTTCCATGAGAGGAACACAACATTGCAATACAGATTAACCACCATACTAATATGCAATGCAAGAAGATTCAACAACTTATTTCATTTATCAAACTTTTCAAACATATTAAAGCCATTATTAGATGGAAGGTGGGAAATGGAAAAAGTAACAATGTTTTGAAAGATATATAGCTTCTAGATAGATCTCTTAATTCTTTGCCAATACTTGTTTATTGTGTGGGATTGGAGGATGTTATGCTGCATCAATTTGTTTCTATTTAAGGTAGTTGGAATGTGGAGGAGCTTCAACATTATTTTCATCATGATCTATTAGTGTTGATTTTGCAAGTTAATGTCAATCCTGACATTGAAAATGATCAAATGGAGCCTATGTTTCATCACTTGGGGACATCTGTTTATGCTTTGGCGTATGAAGAAGTAATGAAAGGAAGCTTTGAGGAGGATAATTTCAGGTATTCAAGGTGGCTAAGGAAACTGTAACTCAATTCTAGAGTGGAATTATTTTGGTGGAGGTTGCGTAAGCACGCCATACCTATAAATCTTTTTCCTAAATGTAGAAAACTTTGTTATGATTATGTATGTGCTAGAGGATGTCATGAAGTGGAATGCTATGCTCATATCATGGTTAATTGCATATTTCTTATTGAGATTATTCAAAAGGTAAGAGAATGAGGTTTTAACATTTGAATGTTTTAATCATTAGAAACCTATTTAGATGAACTTAGAAGCCTTTCAATTTGATATTCTAACATGGTCAAGGTGTATTGTACAACAATTTTTTTTATCTTGGAAAAAGAAAAATGAATTCAAACATTGTAATCATGTTTTTCCAAGTTCAGTGGTTGAATCTAATGTGTTGTATACATTCATGATTCATTCAAGTCCAGGGCTAGATAGCTGGGGTGTTAATCTCCTTTTAGAGTTTAAAATTTTTTGGCACCCTCCACCACTAGGTTGGATAAAAATTGATGTGGATGCTTTACATTTGGAATCTAGTTTAGCTGTGATTGGAGGAGTCTTTAGAGATCACAAAGGAAGGCTTCTTCTTGCTTTTGTGAAGAAAAGAATTCATTGGGATTTTGCTCAACTTGAGTTGGAAACGGTCTTTGCAATCAGGGAGTTCATTCAAATTTGGATGATGAATAGCAAAGGAGTAATAATTGAAGGTGATAATCTAAATATTATCAATTTCATTAAATATTATATGAATAAATCAAAGTGGAAAATGGAGAATTGTTTGATAAAGGACCCGTTCTTTCTAAATGATTTTAATAAGGTGATTTTTCACCATGTTAATAGAGAATGTAACAAAGTAGCTGATTTATGTGCTACTTTGGCTTTAAAAAGTTGTTTTTTTATTGATTGATTTTCTTTGAGCAACATTCCTTCTTCTTTGCTTAGATTGTTAAAGAAGGAATGTGATCATTTTATTACTTGCAATTAGTTTTTTTATCTAATGCAATTTGAAACTATCAAAAAAACAAAATGAAAACAATATTGGAATTTTGAAACAATATGAACACCTATTTTAATTAAAATAGTATCCAAAAGAATGTAATTATTAATAATTATCCAAAATAGAATAGAATAGAAAGCAATAATACTTTTTTGCAAGTAGGTAGAGGAAATTTGAGAATTAGCCTTAGTATTCCTAATGGAGTGCCAAACTTATTTTAATACAAATTGCCATCATTAGATTTTTTGAAAAAAAAGAAGCTATCTTCCTTATCAAGTTGAAGATGAACTTGCAAAATGAAATTGATGACAAAATGAGGCACCATTTTAGAAAGACAATCAACAATTAATGACCTATCTTGAATAAAATGAGAAACTTTACAAGCACTATTAGTATGTGTATTAAGAAAATTATCAATAGAGGAAAATCCTAACCAATTGTCTTTCCAAAATAAGATGTCACCCAATCCAAAAACCCATTGAATAAAATTCTTGGCATCCCATTTAATAGAGCACAACCTTTTCCAATTAAAAGAGTCCCCTTTGTTGAAAGAATAGATGAGAGGATGTTTTCCAACACAATATTTAGCTACCATAAAATTGGCCCAAAGACCTTTTTTACATCTAAAATTAAACCAAAGTTTATAGAAAAAACCCAGAGTCATATCACTCAAATTCTAAAAACCAAGTTTACCTTCATCTTGAACACCAAAATTTTTTTCGAAGTAGCCCAATAAGTGGCAGATTTATCCTCCTTAATTCTCCACAAATATTTGTTGAAAATTATTTTAAGCATGCTATAAACATTGGTAGTAGGATATAACATATGAAATAAATAGATAGGAATGTAACAAAGGACACTCTTAGTTAACACTAATCTGCCCCCAAAAGAAAAAAAAAACTAAAAGCCCAAGTAGAGAGCTTTTTGTAAATATTGGAAAAGATATCCCCAAATATATGAGACCTCTTCCAACCTCTAAAAAGAGGAGTGTGAAAGTTTGTGAGGGTTATTAAACCTTTAAGAACTAGCTTGAGGCTAACAAGAGGAGGGGAGTGAATTGGTTATTTAAAAAAATTTCTTAAGGAAAAAGAAAATCTTATTGAAATATTTTTGAATATTTAAAAACAAATAGTTTTATTCCATAATGCGAAAGCAAAACCACTTTCACAATAATTAAAATTAGATATTTCAAACACAGATCAAATCACAAGAAAATGCATAAGTTGAATGTGGAAAAATAAATTGAAAGAACACATCAGAATTTTGGTTGTTCAATCAACTTGACTTATGTCCTCTCCTTAGATACCTCCTTTCATGGTATTGCATTAAAAGAAGTGTTGCTTATTTTGACCCCACGGTAAAGAAAAGAAGCCCTTACAAAAGCTTTCCACCGACCCAATGAGGTAGAGTACCATAAAACTTTTTATTCCCTCCTAGAGTAGTCAGAGAACTTGGATATCCTTTTACTCCCTTCTAGAGTAGGCTTAGAACCTTGGAATCTTTTCACTCCCTCCTGAAGTAGGCAAAGAACCTTGGACCTGATGTCGATGAAAGTTTCCCTAGAGACACAAAGGAACTAATGAAGAAGCATGAAGAAGATATTGGAAACCTTTCTTAGAGCAACCTTTATAAATCCTCACAACTCTCCCTCACAAGTATCACTCTCTCTCAAAGCTCTCCTCTCTTCTTTCTCTAAGCTCTCTCTCACATGTCAATCCAATAAAAAAAGATTTTCTAATAGGAGTATTATAAAACCTTCAATAATGGGCTTTAAGAAACCCTAATTTTCAAGAGATCCATTTTCAAATTATATAGCATGATACACGTATCATATAGTACGATCAGTGTAATTGAGACTCATTCAGTAAGATAATTTAGATGAACAATTTAACTTTTAAAACATTTTGTACATTATGATCAAAACATCGTATGGCACAAACTTTAGAAATTTCTTTTGTTTGTTTCGAATGATCCTTTGGATGACCATCTTCATACATTATGGATCATCCAGGACGATGGACATTATATAATATAATCAGTACAAAAATCATGTCTCTTGTTCGGTACGATCTCTAGGATGTCCAACTTTGTATATGAATAATCATACAATATAAACTTTATCATCCAGCACGATCAATCACAATAACTAATCATTATTTGGTTGCTTGATATCGAGGGATTAATTAATAAAGATTTCAATTAGGGTGTATTGTATGCACTGAATCATACTTTATGATTAACAAAAAATTAATATTTTTCTTTACCTTTTTCATTTGTGGTTTTGATAGTGTATAATAGATCATACAGTATAAATAAAATTATACAGTATGAAAATAGGATGTATAGTATAAGGCCAAAATCATACAGTTTGATGTACTAAAAAAACTCTCTAAAAAAATATTTTTCACTCTCCCGCTGTGTGTGTGTGTACAAAGTCACTCAATAAATATATCCAATCGAATTACATGTTATGACTCAAGAAATGAAAAAAACTATAGAATAAAATGAAAACCAATTGTAACAATACTCTACCCAGTCTTAATATGATCATAATTGAAAGTGTACATTTAAGTGATTTCCTAAAACAGTAGTATACACAAAAATAAAACAAAATATCACAGAAATAGGAGAAAGTAGTAACAGTCATTTTAATGTTTGTTCTTTTAGCAACTTACTTTTTCAGGGTATTTTTCTTGTGACAAAAAAGGGGAAGGTTATTGTTTGTGTTTATTTGAAATCTTCGAAATTATGTTTTGTGATTTTTTGGCTTTGTATTATTTTTAATTTTAAATTTTTTTAAATTTTATGTTTTATTTTCTATGATATAATGCTTTAAGGGAAGAATGTTTATGGTTTTTGTTTTCTTGTGTGTTTTCTTGTGATTCGTGTCGTACTAGCTTGTTTTGTATTTGTTTATAAATCAAAAATTAAAAGTGGGATGAAATTTTATTTTTTCCCCATAATTTTTATTTTTAACTTCATTGATTGGGTTTTAGGAGAAAAGAACTTTATTTGTAATTCAAAAAATAAATTTTTTTTCCATCATAAAAAAGGGGGAGATTTTTGCAACCCAGGAATCCAGATTGAGAATGTTATTTTAGATGATAGGAAGATAATATTATTCTATTTTTTTTATTATTTCTCCAAGCATGTATTGGATATTTTATATTTCTTGTTTGTGTTTACCAACATTTCAGAGAAATTATACTCCAGACTGCTGAAGACTTTAAGATAAAGTATATTAGAGTTTCATGTAATGAAGTCTATAAAACCTTATTTTTTTAATTTTTTTATTCTAAAAGAGTGTGATTATAATTTTAAAAATTTACAAATGTACACTATAAGACTTCTAATCATACTATATGATTTTTCATGTTTTTCCTCCATAATTCAATGAATCAAATCATGGCTTATATTTTTGTACTATTCGTACTATATGAAGTTAGTTCATGCAGACGATTGATAGTGTACAGAATTGGGTGCATACTAGTTCATACTGAATGAATTCATTTATTTTTTGTTTTATTGATATTGTATGAATTTAGTTCATATAGATGATTAACAATGTACAAAATTAGGGTTGTCCATATTTGTACAAAATGAAGCATTATTTGTGTTAATTGTTCATACTATACAATATTACTTCATACAAATGTCTAACAGTGTACCAAATAAGGTTCATACCATCTCGTACTAGAATAATACATTTAATTTTGAACTATTCATATAGTACGATATTAGTTCATACAAACGATTGACAGTGTATGAAATAAGGTTTGTATTGGATCGTACCTAGATTTTTAAACTATTCAAATAATTGATCCACGATTAAACTATATGATCTTAAATCGATTCACTTGTAATTTTTAGTTTTTGGGATGTTTTTTCTTGTATTTTCTATATAAGATGTCATAGAACTGCTAATCAATACCTTTGATGCATTTTTCTCTTAAGAGTAACACTTTAGTGTGATTGTTTGGGAGAGATTATGAGAGTGAAGTGTTAGAGATCAGTGTGGGGGAGTTGTGAGAGATTTATAAGGTTGCCTAAAGTGAGGATGTCTTTATTTTTTCCAAATTTTTGCCCATCTCCTCTTGACGATTTTTAGAGAATATCTTCAATATTGTGTCAAGGTACTTTGCCTTCACCAGGAGGGTGAGAAAGGATGAAGGTTCTTTGCAATCACTAGGAGGGTGAAAAAGGATGAAGGTTGCTCGCCATCATTAGAAGGTTGAGAAAGGATGAAGGTTCTTTTCCTTCACTAGTAGGGTGAAAAAAGGACAGCAGTACTCTGTCGCATCAGGTTGGTGGAAGAGAGTTTATAAGGGCTTCTCCGCCTTATGGTGGGGGCAAAAGGAGAGTCACTTTGATTTAGTGTAATACATGGAGAAGTAGTCTACAGGGAGTGGATGTAGGTCTAGTTTGGACCTCACCATAATAAATATGGTGTTCTTCTATTCACTTTTACTTGTTTGTATTTTATTTTCCCACACTTTAAAGTTTTGTGGTTGAAATATATTTTGAGATAATCATATTTTAATAACTACATACTAAAGGATCATTACTTAAATGTTTTATAAATGATTTTCAAAAATCCAAATTTTATTTAAAATTATCAACTCACCCCCCTCTTGGTTAGCCTTGGGACAATTCAATAAGGTCTAAAAACATAAACAAGCTTTCAAGTGGTATTAGAACCTATTTTAAAATTAAGGTTAAGATAACTTTAAAAAAAAAAGATCATGGCTACTTTTGGAAACTAGAACACTTCTGAAGGATAGTCTATCACTATGACACCTTTATTCGATAACATCCCTTCTAATATTTTGAAAAACTTGCATGTCTACTTTTTTACAATCACATTACTATCGCATGTAGATATTAATACAGGAAGGTTACACTAGACCCATTAGACTTGTTGATGGAATTAGATTTAAAACACCATTCACTGATTGTACATTAAAAGAAAAATATTTACTATAGATAAATGCAAAATGTTTAAATAGTTTTTTCTATGCATTGAAAATAAGAAGACTATATGTGTGTTTCTACTTGCAAAACAAAAAAAATATATATGGGATATACTTTGCATAACTTATGAAGTGACAAAGGAGGTTAAATAATCTAGGTTAATTATTTTTTTAAATGACTACAAACTATTTTGCATGAAATCAAATGAATCAATTTCTGGTATGTATAGGCATTTTATTAAGATTGTTACCTCATTGCATGCTTTAGGTAGAGAACTATCTAATTCAGAAAAGGTTAATAAAATCATATGTTGTTTACCTACTACATATGATGCAAAGATAACTACCATAATAGGGTCGAAGATTTGAATGTTTATTTTATTGAAAATCCGCTTGGATCATTAATTTCTTACGAGCAAGGACTGAACCAAAGATAGATTGATGTAGGTGACAAGTAAAAAGGGAAGAATATTTTATTTAAAGTGGATTATTCGAAAAGTGATCAATCAATGCCTGAGGATGAAGAAGGTATTGCACTCATGACATTCAAAAGTTTCCTTAGAAGAAAGTAATGGAACCATAAGCATTAGAAAAAAATATAAGTTCAATAAGAATATAGAAGTTTCTAATAAAGTCATTTATTATAACAAAAATCATGAATATATAAAGACTAATTGCTACAATCTCAAAGAAAATCCTTGAAACAAAAAAATTGAGGAGAAAACTGACGTTAGGAAAGGAAAGAGAAGAATATAAAGAGTTTTCTGGGTTGACTTAGCTTCTAACTCCTCAAAAATAGAAGCAGAAGAGGAAGTCAAAAACTTGTACTTAATGGAAAATAAACATGATCATTTAGATCAAGAGGAGGTATGTGACTTATCCTATGATGAATTATTTAAAATTTATGAGAAAATTTATAATTCATATAAGAAGCTAAAAAATTGCATGCCAATATTAACCTTAAGCATTTGAATTTACAAAAAAAATATGAAAATCTTAGGAAAGATCATGCTTCCATAGTTAGCAACCACATGATCTTATAAGATCAATTTGATGATTTAAATAAGAAATATGATTTATTAAAAACATCCTATACTAAACTTGAGTATGATTTTAAGGTATTTATACCTGAATCAAATCAAAGAGAATATGAGTTGAAAGTTTATAATTCAGTTTTAGAAAGTGTAAACTCATATCTTAAAGAAAAATTGAAATCTTTTAAGGAAAATAAGACACCTCCCACACTTGAACAATTTTACAATCCTAATCAAAAGCATAGACACCTCTCATACTTGAACAATTTTACTATCCTAATTAAAAGCATACATATTCAAAATCTAGTAAAAGACATTATAACTAACATAGATTGGTAAATCCTATTCCAGGTGTTAAATGCTTTCATGTGGAATGATAGGACATATTTACCACACTTACATAATTCATAGTAAAACACATCTAGTGTGGAGACCTAAGATACATTAATCACAGTATATCAAACATGCATATGGATTTTCATTATCAAGAGGTGAACCTAAATTTGTTTAGGATTCTAAGGCTAACATTTAATAATTTTATAGAAACGCTCTCATACAAGCCCTCGTGAGAGCATTTGGTATCTAGATAATAGATGTTTGAAACATATGATTGGAGATACAACTTAATTCATATTACTTGAGGCTAGGGCTAGAGGCATAGTAACACTAAGAGATAATACCACTAGGAGAGTGGTAGGTACAAGTACAATTGGTAAAAAAAAATAATTTCTTTATTGAGAATGTTTTATAGGTTGAAGGCTTAAAATATAACTTGTTAAGTATTAGTTAGCTTTGTGATAGAGATTTTAACATTAAATTTTTACCTACAAGTAGCATTATAAGCCAAAATAGAGTTGATGAGTTGAATAGAAATAGGGTAAATAATGTATACATGCTTGATCAAAATTATGTTACATCTTCTAATACTTTTTGTCTCAAAACTATAACTAATGAATCTTGGTTATGATATATACGACATTGTCATGCGAGTAGAAAAATCTTAGGAAGATTACCCAAAAATATTTGGTTAAAGGAATACCCAAATTAGACTTCACTAAAGATCACATGTATGATGCATGTCAATTTGTAAAATAAGTAAAGTGCTCCTTTCAATCAATTAAAGATCATAGAACTAGGAAATAACTAGAAGTCATACACATGGATCTTTTTGGACTGGTTAGCACTGTATGTTGAGGAGGTAAAATTTTTGGGTATGTAATTATTGATAATTATAAGATTTACCTGAATTAGATTCTTAACACATAAGAGTGAATCATTTAATAAAATTAGAAATTTTTTTACTTGGATTTAGAAGAAGTTAAGTTATAATATTCTTTCAATTCCAAGTGATCATGGAGAAAAATTTGAAAATGAAAAATTTTAAGTTTTCTATAAAGAGAAAGGAATAGATCACAACTTTACAGCTCCTAGGATCATTCAACAGAATGGGATTATTGAAAGAAAGAACAAAAGTTTGATAAAAGCTGCTAGAGTCATATTGGCTGGGTATTCACTTCCAAATTTTTTTTGGGCTGAAGAGGTTAGTACAGCTTGTTGTGTTTTTAATAGGGTGAATATTAGATCTAAGTTGAACAAGACACCCTATGAACTTCTTAAGGGAAGAACACCCAATCTTTCACATCGACATGTCTTTGGATGTAAAGTGTTTATTCATAATAATAGTAAAACTCTTTTAGAAAAATTTAATCCTAAATCTGATGAAGGAATCTTTCAGGGGTTTTCAAGTGATGGTAAATCCTAAAGAGTTTTTAACAAAAGGACTTTGGTAGTTGAGGAGATCTCTTATGTAGTTTTTGATAAATCTAATATTTCTAGGGGTCTAAGTTAGAAGAAGATGATGTTGAAACAATATCCCAAGGAATTGAAATGTAAATCTCGAAAAGAAAAGGTTGAAATAGAAAATGCAATGCCTAAAGAATAGAAATATCCTAAGAGTCATCCTAAAGAATTGATTTTAGGAGACTCGAGTAAAGGTGTTAGGACTAGGCTGGACTTAGCAAAGAAGTAAACCACTCAGCCTTTATTTCAATGATCAATTCCACTAATATAAATCAAACACTTTCTAATAAATTTTATATTTTGACCATGCAAGAAGAATTGAATTAATTTATTAGAATTGATATTTAGGAGTTAATTGTAAGACCTAAAAATTAAAGCATTATTGGAACTAAGTGGATTTTCAAAAACAAATTTAATGATTCAGGTATAGTGCTTAGGAGTAAGCAATATTGGTGACCAAGGGGTACAATCAAATAGAAGGAATTGAATTTGAGGAAATGTTTATCCCTTGTTTCCAGACTTGAAGTAATAAGAGTGCTACTATCCATTGCCTGCTTTAAAGGTTTTAAATTATTTCAAATGGAAGTTAAGAGTGCCTTTCTTAATGAGGTGATACAAAATGATGTTTATGTTGAGCAACCTCCAGATTTTGAAAATTCTCAATTCCCAAAATATGTTCTTAAATTGAAAAAGGCATTTTTTGTGTTAAAACCCATGGTGGGGCCTACGCATTAATATAAGAAAAGATTACAAAATCCTTAAGGGATATTATCATCTCACTAATGTTCTAAACAAGCTACAAAAGAAAATAAAGCAAAATCTATGAGCTGAAAGTCTCCAATAATAAAAAAATATAATATAACCTAGTAACATTCTACCGATGCTACATACAAGAATCCAAAAAAGAAAGATGTAGTAAATGAATGGAAGCATGATCTTTATACAAAAAATGTAGATGAGAGCCTTAATCATCTTCACTTAAAAAATAAGAAGACTGTAGAGTAAAATGATGTGAGACAAAATTTTATAGCTAAACCAAGAAAAATTGTATAAATTTAAGCGAGAAAAAAAGATAACATAAAAAAGATCCATGAGTAAGAAAAGATCAAAACCAATGCACCACTAAAAGAAAAAATGAGGATAGAGATTAATAGAGCTTAAGGTTAAATTAGTACAAAAAGCCTCATAAAGGTAATGCTCAAGCCACTCAATCCTACCCTCAAAAGCAAGCACCATCCAACACTCAAATCAACCCGAACAACACAAATTACTACCAATAGCAAAACAAAACACCATCACCAGATTATCACAAATACCTAGCCCGAAGGCACACCAACACAAGAGGAAATACCAAAAACCCAAATAGTTCAGCATAATGTCACCCACGAAATAGCACAACATCTCCAGGATATCACAAAAACCCAGCCCATAGGCATTTCAGCACATGGCATGATATAATAGCCAAAGTCCCAGGTAAACCAAAAACATAGCCCATAAACACTACCAAACTCCCACAAATACCCCCAGCTAGCCACTGTAGCAACCTAAAGGTACAAGAGCAACAATGGGAAGTATCATCAGTAACATCACAAGTGTAATCACAACACCAATCTATATCCACCAAGACAAAAGCTAAATTAAATAAGACCGAGACATGCCAACAGAAGATTAAAAATAGCATATTGAAATCCAAAAGGCCTGTATAGGAATAGCTCCAAAAGCCACATGAACCATCACTAAGTCCATCAAGTAAGAAACCAAACAAATCAAATAACTAAAACCCAAAATAATAGATAGGATGATGCATCCAACCAAGGAAATCAATCCAAACCAAGACATAACTTGCATAAAAATTCTAAAACCAAAGAGAAAGACCCCAGCAAAAAAAGCTGGAGCACCAGCTAACACTAGCAAAAAAAATTAGAGAAGAAACTAGAAGAAAAAGCCTAAAATAGAAATCCACATAAAACCCTTTAGCACCCTAAGGCAGCCAAAGAAACCAAATTAAGATAACCCAATTAAATATTAACATATGGGAGACCAAGCTCATCCAATCGAAATAACCCTTTAAGAGCAGCAGGAATGGTGCCCTTATTGTATTCATAAAAATCCTCAAGAGACAACCCCACTTAGCAAGCCAGGAGGCTCAAATATTACCCTCCTTACAAATATAATGAAAAGAGAAATTCAAAAACACCAAGAGATTTTTAATTTCCCTACCATGATAAAAAAGATTAGGAGAGCAACATATATCCTCCACAGTATTTTAAATTTTTTTAATTAAAATAAGAATCCATATCAATAAGAATGTTAGTAAGATTAAGAGAGAAGCACACCTTAAGACCATACAGAATAGCCAAAAGTAATGGCAAACACATCATTACCACTCAGAATAGGACCAGCAAAAGCCACAATCAGTTTACCCTAACTATCCCTGATAGCTCCACCACAACCCATCAAGGAGCCACTGCTAGCACTCGCAAAATTTATTTTTAAAAAAATTGATAGGTTGTTTGAGACAATAAACAATGTTATCCTTTAAAGCAATATGTAAACTTCCAAAATTGGGGCCTACACACATTACCAACAAAATAATATATTTTAAAGATCTTCAAGGTGAGTAAATTAATAGCACAAAGAAACAAAATCTTATATTTAACATTTTGAATAACCTTTTGATGATTCATCAGAATACCATTAAAGAGAGAATTATTCCTCTCTAACCACAAGAACAAAGGGATGAGAGAAGGAATAACATTATGGATATGCCCTTTAGAATTGATGAACCAAGCCTTAAGCATAGATTTAAGAGACATATGAGCATTAAAATAATTTAGCTGAAGCAAATCATCGAAATAAACCCACATTTTGACAACAATCAGACAAGAAATAAAAATATGATGCATATTTACAATATGGTGATAACTTTGGCACTTGGAAGGTAACATAAAACCTTTTTTGATGCTATTATCATTAGTGGAAATAAATCTATGAAGAATAATCCAAATAAAAATAGAGATGGTAGTAGGAATGCTCTTATGCAAAACCAACGAAAACATATTATCTCTATTTCTATGGCTCTAAAAGTATGCCAAGCCTGTTTTAAGTGAAAGCCACCATCACTAGATAAATCACATAAGATAATGTCCTTAGAATCAGTATTGTTAGGCAAGTTAAGGATTTGATGAATAATAAAATCAAGAACAACATTAAAAAGTTTAGCATAGTCTGAGTAATTATTTGTAAAGAAAAAATTAACCTTAACCAAAATAATAAAAGTTGAGTTCAAGATAGAATCAATAGACTATTTTCCTAACCAACAATCTTGCCAAAAGAAAGCGTTACCTTCACTAAGGCCCCAAGAAATGTTGGGTTCAACCTCCCATTTAACCTTGCAAAGTCTTTGTCATACTCTAGAATCACCCTGCTTAAAAAAACAAGTAGTAGGATGTTTGCCAACACAGTACTTGGAAGACATAAAGTTAGCCCAAAGGCTGATTTTAGCAAGAAAATTATACCAAAGTTTGAAAGAGAAGGCCAAAGCCAAGTAATTCATATTTTTACAATCTAACCCCCTTCAACCAAAACCCCACAACTTTTATCCCAAGCAGCTCAAGCAATTTTGGAATTAATAGCAGTACCTTTCCAAAAAAAAATAATAATAAGTTTTTGAATCCTATTACAAATAGCTTTAGTTGGAAGAATAAATTGAAAAATATAAACTGGAAGAGAACACAAAACACTTTAGATAAAGAGTAATCCTACCACCAAAGCTACGAAAATTAGAATCCCAAGATAAAAGTTTATTTTGCATAGAGGTAATAAGATCATAAAAAAGAAAGGATTTCCTTCAGCCATTAAAAAGAGGAACACCAAGAAATTTAATGGGTAATATCAAGCTTTAAAATCAAGTTCCCCCTCTTAGTCTAACATCCAAGTCATGGCAGAGTTCTTGAGCCAACAAAATATTATCTATAATAACCCTACCTTTCACAAAACCCACCTAAGAGGTAGAGATAATTCTAAGTAAAAAGAGTAAGGCGATTCATGATAATTTTAGAAATAAACTTATTAAAAAAGGAACAAAGACTGATAGGTCTAAAATCATTCCAAGTGTTGACAGAGCTATTTTTGGGAATATGCACAATGGAAGTAGACGTAAAAAATTTAGGAATAGAATTACCAGCAATAAAATCCCGAATAGCAGCAAAAATATCATTATTGATAATATTCCAAGATTTTCCAAAAAAATGAGTAGTTAACCCATCAGGGCCAGCCACCGAATCACTATTCATATCAAATAAAGTATCTTTAGCATCCTCAAAAGAAGGAGGTTTAGTCATATTCACATTATACTCTTGGGAGATAAGATTAGGAATGAAGGACTGATTAGTAATCTGAACTGGGCTAAAATTCTTATTTAGACAACTTTCAAAGTTAAGGATAGTTAAATTGGCAATTTACACACTATCCTCAAAAACATAACCATCATCACATTGGATTTTATTAATACCATTTGTAGAATGTTTCCTCTTAACCAACGCATGAAAGTACTTAGTATTATTGTCACCTTCAACCAAGTGCTTAGCAACAACCTTTTTTTCCCAAAAACTTCTTCCTGAGCTTGAAATTTAAAAGTTCTTATTTAGCTTTTTTTAAAAGAGAAAAATTTGCATCATAAGGGTCAGCTTCACAAGCAGAATCAATACTCTCAACAAGTTGTTTAGCCTCCAAGATTTTAGAAAAGAGATTTTTAAAAACATTATGGTTCCACCAATTTAAAACCATCCTAAGCCTTCTCAGCTTAAACAAAAGCCTCCTCATGCCAAAACAAGAGTTATGCAGTTGAAGAGGAGTATGCCAATTATTCTCCATAACCTTAAAAAAGAATCATGCATTAACCACATGTTTTGAAACCTGAACTGAGAAGAACCATCAAATTATCTAAAATTAAGCTAATAAGCAAGAGAGAATGGTTAGATAGAGTTCTACTAAGATGATGCACATTAATAGAATTAAAACAGTTAAGCCATGAGTCATTAAAAATAACACAATGCAAATGTTGCCATAAATGGCTCAAATTGCAAGTAAACTGATTACCAATAAAACTAATATCAATGAGATTGCAATCCAAATTCATATTACTAAAGTCCTCCATAGACCAATATGATGGAGAGGAACCAGCATTCCTTTCAGAAGGGTTAGTAATAGCATTAAAATCACCACTAATAAGCCAAAAGAAATTACAAATATTGTAGAAATTACTGAGTTGGTCCCAGAGTAAATTCCTAACGTAACAGGAAGACTCAACATACACAAAGGAGGCACAACAATGAAAATTAAAAACCTTAATTTGATAGTGCATAACTTGAGTAAAATCACCAATAACATCAATTTTGACCGGATCTTTTCAAAAAAGCCAAATCTTATTAGCCACATTCAAAATAGTAAAATTAAATCCCAAAAAATGAGAAGAGCTAATTAACCTAGAGGAAGAGGTAAGAGGCTCAAGTAGAAAAAGAGTAGAACATTATGAAGATGAGATAAATTCTTCACAAAAATTTTTGAAGAAGGACAACTAATCCCTCTCACATTCGAAATAATAGAGTTAAACATAAATAAACAAGATTAAAGTGAAGTTTGTATGCGAGTAGTTCTAGGAGAATGCAATATAAATTACTATTTTTTCCTACCTCTTTTACTCTGAACCTTACAAAAACTAGTATCATTATCATCCTTAGGATAACATTTAGCAACAAAGCCCATAACCTCAGTATCAGTAAAAGCATCACTATTATAACAAGAGGTTGAAGGAGTCTTATTATGTAGGTCCACATTAGTAATATATTGAGGGAATTCATCCTCCATAAACATACCATCATCATCCATATTAACTTTACCTTTTCCCAAAGAAGGGAGAACCTCCACAGAAACAATTTCACCTTCCTCCAACAGATTATCATTCCTCTCACAATCTATATGAGTCATTTGAATGTCAGTATTAACTTCCCTATCCTTTTCCTGAACAATAGATATAATGTTAGGAAGAAAATTACCATTCAAATCAACTAAAATTTTGTTAGTCATAGAAATACTTATGGACTCAACATTAGCATGATTTTGAATATCAACATTAGGCAAACTTTGAGCCACAATATTATGACATTCAACAAAAGATAAAGAGGAAGTTTTAGCACCAAATCCCTGATCATTATTCAAAATAACAGTACAGCTAACAATAGGTTGATGTTCATAAACCACTAATGGCAGTGACTCCTCAACAAATTGGGGCAGATTAGAGGTATTATCCTCTATAAGCATTGTATTAGGATTAGTAGCATCATGAGGAATCACATTGGACACATCCCCATTAGTTTGTTTCAAATATTCCTTCTCTTTACAAAGATGGGGGTACTTCCAAAACAATCATTTTACCATGATCGTGCATCTTACAAAAAGAATAAAATATAGGTAAATTTTTAAACTCAACTTTTTGTAAATAACCCTTCACCTCAAACCTAATCCATATCTCATTTGGATTTTTCTTAGAAACAACCAATTCAACTAAACCCAAGCAATAGAGGGACTGGACACGGAGGCTATGGCCTGGTCCATATGCAACGGCCGACCAAAGATAGAAGCCAAACAAAATAAAATATCATGATTAAAAAAAGTGGAGTCTCGAGTTAGGAAAGGAAATCAAAACTGAAGAAATCGGAGACTCCTCCCTAACATCAAAATTAGGAGTCCATTTAAGCAAACGCATTTGACATGCTTGAATATAGTATGATCTCCTAATAGATATGTGGCTATAATCAAGATCATTAGAAAGTTGGATAGCAACATGCCATTGATCAAGTAAGGCAATATGAAACAATCTAGAAAACTGAAGGTTAAGAAATTTTTTTTGTATCACATCAAGATTCGGTCGCCTTAGAATAAATTTACCCACAAATGTCAAAGCATAAGGAGCAACCAACTGGTCTATAACTGAATCCTCAAATAAGAGAGGCAGGCAACCTTTGAACGAAGAATGAAAAAAGTTTAGTTTAGGAGAAGCAGATGAGGAACAAATAACAACATCCTTGAAAGAATAAGTTTCCCCTCAAAAATTGTCGATAATGGTAAATTTGATGTCAACGGAGTCATTATCACCCAACACCAAAAAAGCAAATATGAAACATTAAAATAAGCGATAGAACAAAAATAAAATAACAAACACAAGAAAAATTTATCAGAAAACCACAAGAAACTGAGCCAAGAGAGCTCAAAATGAACACACAAGAAGGAGCCCTAAATTTCCCTCGAATTGCCTCGAATGCCAGAGTGCAGAGAAAAGTTAGAGAATTATAGTAAATGAATTAGCATGAGAGCTATCTGTTGATTATATTTTGATTTAAAACTATGGTTTTAATTTCACCTTGATTGGATTGATCTTATAGGATATTTAAGGGCTTGATGTTTTCCTTGTTATGTCTAGAATAAATCTACTGAAGGAGTTAAGAGCTGGAACATCATGGATCGATGACTAGGAGGCTTGGATGAACTTAGGGCTCGATTTGGATGGAAATTCTCTATCGTTATGCTTTGGCCAGTGGAGTTGGACTTTGGAAATATTAAAACATTTTATGGACTAAAACATGCACCTAGTGCATGGTATGAAAGGCTAATCTTATTTATACTAGAAAGATCATTTATTAAAGGAAGTGTGGACACCACTACCTTCTTAAAAAGAGTAAAAGAAGTTATACTTATTATTCAAATATACATTGATGATATCTTGTTTGGATCAACTAATAAATTTTTTTATGATGACTTTTTAGAAATAATGAGTAGTGAATTTAAAATGATTTTGATGGGATACTTAAGTTACTTTCTTGGTTTTAGCATAAAACAGAGAGAGGATGCCATATTTTTGAGTCAGTCAAAATATATTATGGTCATTCTTAAGAAATATGTAATGGATAAATCTAAACCAATAAGTACATTAATGAGTTCCTAAGCATAGTTTGACAAGGAATCTAAAGGCAAATTTATTGATTAAAAGAAATTTATAAGAATAATTGGATCATTACTTTACTTAACTGCTACCATACTATATATCATATTTAGTGTTTTTCTTTATGCTAGATTTCAAGCTGATATAAAGGAATCCCATTTGACTGCTGTTAAAAGAATTCTAAGATATCGTTTGGGAACTCAAAACTTAGTAATATGGTATCCTAGGCATTGCTCTTCTTTTAAAATCATTGGATATTTGATTCAAATTTTGCCGGGTGAAGGGTTGATAAAAAAATAAAAATTCTAGAACTTGCCAATTCATTGGAAACTCCTTAGTGTCCTAGTCTAATAGAAAAAAAATTCAATAGTCATTTCTACTGTTGAAGAAAAATATGTTACCTTAGGTAGTTGTGTGGCATAGGTTCTTTGGTTAAAATAATAACTTATAGATTTATGATTTTCAATTGGCACTATTACAATTTTATGTAATAATACAAGTGTCATATGCTTTTCAAATAATCCTATTCAACACTCAAGAACAAAGCATATAGAAATAAGACATTACTTCATTAGATACCATGTTACTAAAGGAGAAAATGAGCTATATCATGTAGCGACTTATAATCAATTTGCATACATTTCACAAAATCACTTGCTTTTGAAACATTTAGCACCTTAAGAACCAGATTGGTTGTTATTGATATTCATGCTTGAGATTTGTAATTTAGCAAAAAATAATTGTGATGTATCTTATTATTGATGTCCATGTTTTGTTCATTGTTAGTGATTTGTATTTGTTTTATTTTTATTTTTCTCTATTTTGGGTTTGATTTGTCCTTTATATTATTTTTGTTTTTGTTTGTGTATCTTATGGATCTTGGTTGGCTTGTTTTTAGAAAAGGAATCATGATTATCATGTACAAATCTAAAAATTCATTTTCCAATCATACTTTACAAACTACTTTTGTACTGTACAAAATCACTATATTTTATATGATAATTTTTGTAAGTTTGTAAGATAAAATTGTGTTTTTGTAAACATATCGTACTGTAGAAATACATCATCATACTATACAAATGATTCATTTTCTTTTACATGAATAGGAAGGGAATTCAAAGTACAGTTATTTTTCAAAGACCATCCTGGACGAACACTTGTTAGTCTTAATGATCTTGTTATCAACTTGCATGTGGATGAACCTAACTGCCATATTATGATCATTATTGTCTGATTGTCGTGGATGAACAACTGTTCATCTATATGATCATTTTTGTCAAAAAGTTGTACGAAATGAATCCTCGGGAATGGTAGTTTATAAATTGTCATTTCATTTTTGGCTATTTCCATTTGTATGTACAAAAATATTTTTGTCCCCTATGAAATAGAAATCATACTTACGAACCCCATTTCAAACTGTATGATTGTGCCAATTTGTTTAAATTAAAAGGTTTTCATTGAGTTTTCTTCACAATCCCTTTAAATAACAAACCATATTATGTTAAAAACTTTTTAAATGGCAAGCAATAGCAGCAAGCGAGCTCTACCTTTGAGAGGCTCTTCATCTCATTCTAGTCAACCAAATGATAACTTCCATTCTAAAAAAAATTAAGAAGCCTACCAAAATTTATTTGTGACAAAAATTACTCCATCTCATCTTCTTATTGATGAAGATATCAACTTTTCTATAATGCCTCTTTCGATTATACCTAATTTTATTTCTTTCTCACCTTAATCTCTGCTTTCCTTTCCAAAACCTTTTATTATTTCCTTGCTAATCTAAGAATGACAGAAAACCATACCAAGATGTCCTCATAAGTGTTTAAAGAGAGGCTAGAAATTACTAAGGAGGATTTAGGGACTTTCCTACATCTTATAACTGAAGGGGTAAAAGACACACACTATGACTTCAAGAGCTAATTTTGACTAGTCTACTATAAATCCAACCCTTAGAGGTGTACCTTAAGTTTATCACCAATCTCATGTATTTTCTTTGAACCAAAATTTCAGGATCATCCAGCATGTTTTAGGAACATTCATTATTCCTAAAGTTGGTGATTATATAAACCTCACACCTTTGCTTTTTATTGTCACATTTCTTATAATGTCAAACACTCCAATTAATGAAGCCCAGTTGATTCTGGACATCAATAATCTTACTGACATAAGACTTCCTACCACTAAAAGAAAGAAGAATGTGGCTTTAGGACACTTAGTCCTCTATATCCTCAAAAAGAAATACAATTTGATTCATATTGATCCACCTACTCATCTTGCAATCTATTTCATTGATGCTTCCTTTCGTTCTCAATTTCATTAAGATTAAGAGGATGAAGGAGGTGAAATTGGAGAAGGAGAAGCACATACTCTTGCACCTGCTCATGGATCTAATCATCATTTTTATCAAGACATGGTCCAATGTTTTTATCAACTTGAGTCTCATTTTTATCAATGATTTGATTATATTGAAACTCTTTTAAAGCAACAGAATGCAAAATATAATGAAGATATGGGCTGGGTTAGAGGGCAGTTTGATTCTATCAACACTCAAGTAATTACCATTAATAGCTACTTTACCATGTTCTCTCCTCCTCAGCCACATCCAGATCAGGATCTTCTTGCATTTTAGTCTTTATTTTCTATTGCAATTGATGTATGTTTTTTTCTCTTTAGTATTTATGTGATAGTTTGATGTGTTTTGTAATTATGTATCAAGTTGTATTTGTTTTATATGCTTAATGAAATGCTTGTTTTGCATTGCTGTTAATTCCCTTAAGATATATTTTAGTTTTTATTATTCAAATTAGTAATGTTGATCTAAGTGCAAATTTTAAAATATTTTGCACTACAACTTAAGTTCCAAGAAAAATTCTTTTTTTTTATTCTTAATATTTAAATCAATTTACAAATTAGATGTAAATAATAAAATCATTTCAATAATCTAATAAATCTATAACTTATAATTATAATTGTTGCAAAATTTGTAACTTATTTTTCCTTTTATTTTCTTATTCAATGTGTTGATTTTATTCTTAACAATAGGATTTTTGTTCATGGATTAATCTTCCTTATACAAGAAATTTTGTTTCTTTTGTTTTGTAGATAATCACACAAGATAAGATATACTAAGTTAGGTTATGGAAAGAGCAAAATATAAAAAGATGCACAAAGTGTGCCAAACTTGAAAAGAGGCACAAAATGTGCCCAACATTAAAAGATGTGTAATGTTCAGCAAATTTCAAAAGAGAAACTAAATGAGCCAAAAATAAAAAGAAGCAAAATGTTCGCCACTCAAATAATTCTTATTGATTAAGAGGTATAAAATGAGCCCACACTATATTTAGTTCTTTCCTATATATCTTTAATTCTTAGAAAAATCCTTACATTAAATGATAATTTAAACTATTGAATTTGAAACTGTAAGAATTCTATTTAATTATTTTTTGAATGATTGTTCTATTTGATATTTCTAATTTTTAAAGCGAACATTGAACCAGTTCAACTTGTTTTATCTAAATTGTTCTTTTATTTAAAATTTAAGACTTTCTTTTTCCAATAAGAACTTTAATGTTGTCTATGAAAATATGTTAAAATACTCTTCTTTAGCACCTATATGATTTGTTTATAGTAACTTAACTTTCTAGGCAATTTTTTTTTTCTGATGATAAAAAAGGGGGCGGTTTTTATTTGTGCTTGCTTGAAGTCTTCTAGTTTATGTTTTGGTGTGTGTTTTATGTTTTTTTTGGCTTTGTATTTATTTTTTTATTTTAAGTTTGTTTAGATTTTATCTTTTATGTTCTATGAATAATGCTTTCAAGGGGAGCATATTTATGGTTTTGGTTTTCTTAATTATTTTCTTGTGATTCATGTCATACTATCTTGTTTTGTGTTTGTTTATTAAACCAAAATTAAAAAGAGGGTCAAAATTTTGTTCTTTCCCCATGATTTTTTTTAACTTCATTAATGTTGTTTTAAAAGAAAAGAACTTTATTTTTATTTTCAAACAAAAATTATTTTTGCTATCATAAAAAAAAGGGAGAGAATGTTGCAACTTAGGAATCTAGATTGAGAACGTGATTTTGGATTATAGCAAAGTATTATTGTTCTATAAATTTTATTATTACTCCAAGGATGTATTGGAAATTTTCTATTTGTTGTTTGTGTGTACTAATATTTTAGGAAAATCATAATCCAGACTGTCGAAGACTTCAAGATAAAATATATTAGGATTTCATGTAATGAAGTCTGTAAATCCTTTTTTTTTTCTCAGTTTGAGAGAGTGTGATTATATTAGGTAACCTTGCACACACATACACACTGTATGACTTCCAATCATACTATATGATTTGTCATGTTTTTTCTCCAAAATGTAGTTAATCAAATCATCTCTTGTATTTTTATATTGTTAGAAAATATGAAGTTAGTTCGTATAGATGACTAATAATGTAAAAGATTGGGTGCGTACCAGTTCATCCCAAATGAATTCATATTTATGTTATGTTTATACTGTATGAAGTTAGTTCATACAAATGACTGAGAGTGTACAATATTAGGGTCATCCATATTCATACCAAATGAAGCATGATTTGTGTTAACTGTTTGTACTGTACAATATTACTTTTAAAGATGAATAATATTATATGAAATAAGGTTCGTACCATCTCGTACTAGAAGAACACATTTAATTTTGAACTATTTGTATGTTACAATATCAATTCGTATAGATCATTGACAATATACAAAATAAGGTTCGTACTGGATCATATCTTCAATTTTGAATTATTCATACAGAGGATCCACAATTATATAATATGATCTTAAGTCAGTTCACTAATAATTTTCATTTTTTTGACCATTTTTTATGTATTCTATGTAAAATATCCTAAAACTATCAGAAATACCTTTGCGAGGATTTTTTATTAAGAGTGACCATTGAGTGTGAATGTTTGGGAGAGATTATGAGATTGAAGTGTGAGTGATCAAGTGAGGGAAAGTTATGAGGGATTGACAAGTTTGCCCAAAGCGAGGATCTCTTTGTCTTCTTCAAATATCTTCCTATTTCCTCTGGAGGATTTTGAGACAAGATCTTAAACATTGTGTCAATGTATTCTTCCTTCACCAGGAGAGTGAGAAAGGATGAAGGCTCTCTGCCTTCACTAGGAGGGTGAAAGAAAAAGAAGGTTCTCTTCCATCAATAGAAGGGTGAGAAAGGATGCAGGTTCTTTGCCTTCACCATGAGGGTGAAAAAAGGATGTTGGTACTCTACCACCTGGGTTGGTGGAAGAGAGTTTTTAAGGGCATCTATGCCTTATTATGGGGGAATAATAAGATTTGAGTGTCGTCACTAGGAGCTAGATTTGTTATGTTGTATTTTTTATCCAAAATATACCAAATAATATGTCTTAAAGTACTGTTTTGCTTTCTCCTAATGGCTGGGAGTCGAATGCAACTAAGGTTTTCAATGTAATCAATTAGCATTTGGGTTTCATCCATTTGGGTGTTTCACATTATGAAGAAGGTCACAATTAATAGTATAAGAGTGATGTTTATCCGGTCTTAAGCTTTAGGGATTATAGATGTTCTCAGAATGTGCCAGATAACCCTGTCATTTTGATTTAGAGTGTGAAGCAAGGGTTAGTGATAGTTAAGAGCAGCATTTCTTAGTTGGAGATTTACAGTACTCTAATAAAAATAAGATATGGAGGCCATATCAAGGGGTATATTTGGTGTTTAACTGATAATGGATTCCTATGTCTTACTTGGTTATTAATATTCTAATAACAAACACCGGAAGATATTATAAAGGCATTCCCTCTTATCCTAAGATTCGCAAGGAACTCATATAGTATTTTAGAGTGGAAAGGCTAGCCTAAAATCAAAATAAATTGAAGTGAAATGTGATTGAAGAAGTCCATTACTGGAAGGTTTAAGGCCTGCTGATTTAGAAGCCTGGAAGGTGCGATTTTGGATTCTTTGAATTTGTGGTAGGAAACTTCATTAGAAGCCATTAGAAAGGTATTATCTATAGGGTTGCTAGAGGAGGAAGCACTCTGTGTTAGGTAACTACGCTTTCCACCACTAGCCATTACGTATATTGGGAGGGAGGGCAAGAAGGATCATTATGGTTGTTTAAATAGAATTCCAATGGCTTATACAATACGATCATGAGATTATATGGGATGATCGTAAGTAGTTAAGTCAGACATATTATCAGTTAAAAAGGTTGTCTGATCATACATTACAATCAGACATCATACAAGATGATTAGAGAGAGTGAAATCATCCTTAGGATTTAGGCAGTATGACTTTTGACCAAAAGGTTTATATAGGATGAACAGGTGTCTGTATAATAAAATCAATAATAACTATCATACCAAACAAAATAAATTTATCCCAATCTAGATTGACACATGGATCATCTAGATGAACAGGTGTTTGTACAAATGATTGTCAATCATAAATTCAATCTGGTTCATCCATGGAGTTAAGAGTTTTGATCAAATCAATGTTGTGTAGATCGTATAGTATGAAGGTAGTTCATGCAATATGATAGAGGAAGAAAATTTTTGTTCTGTAGGAAAAACTAGTGAGGTTCAGAGAAGTGGTCTATGAGATGATCAAGACATAATTATAAAATGCAATAATTAGCAAAAATAAATCCAAAATGACAAAAAACATTAAAAAAAAATAAAAATAAAAAATACCAAATAATAAAATTAAAAATTAAATCATAAAAAATATAAGTCACGAAAAGAAAAATCTTAAAACACGTAAATAGAAATAGACATAACTAAAATAAAAATAATAGAAATAAAAAGTGTAAATTTCAAGCATGAATATCGATCACATCTAATCTGGTTCTTAAGGTGCTAAAGGTTTCAAAAGCTAGTGATTTTGTAAATATATTAGTAAGTTGATTTCTATTGCTACATGGTGTAATTCTATGTCTCCTTTGTTATCATGGTCCCTAATAAAATGGTACCTTATGTCTATATGCCTGATCTTGGAGTGTTGGATTAAATTCTTTGAAATACAAGTGGCACTAGTGTTATTACATAGGATTAGAATTATTCCAATAGGTATTCCTAAATTAAAATTTTTTTGCTTTAACCAAAGGACATGGGCCAGAGAACTTCTTAAGGATTTTTTTTAAAAAAAAGTTCTCAGTGCTATGTACTCAGCTTTAGCAATGATAGGGCAATTGAGTTCTATTTTTTACTGGACTAGGAGACTAAGGACTGTCATAGGAATTGACCTATTTTATTCTTTTCTTATAAACTCAAAATCCTATAAAATATGAATTATAATATCTTATGATTCCAAAGGATGTGCTATGCCTTGGGATACTATATTCCTAAGTCTTGTGTTCCTAACAGATATATAATAATTCTCTTAAGTGTAGTCAAGTGGGACTCTTTTGAATCAGTCTAAAATATAATACTGAGATAAATACTAAATATAATATCAGGTCTACTAGAAATCAAGTAAAAAAGTGATCCAATTATTCCTCTATATTTCTTTTGATAAACAAATTTTCAATTTGAATCTTTATCTAACATAATAGTGAAACTTACGGGACTGTTGATTAGCTTGGCTTTATCCATTTCATATTTCTTAAGGATGTCCTTAATATATTTTATTGACTAAAAAAGTTTCATCATCCTTCCGCCTTATGTTAAATCCAAGAAAGTAGGTCAGTTCTCACATCATTCTCAAACTCCTTACTCATTGTTTTTGAAAATTCATCATAAAGGCTTTTATCAAAGGATTCAAATAAAATATTATCAACAAAAATTTGGATAATGAGTAGTTCATCTTCTACCTTTTTTAAAAATAGGGAGGTGTCTAAGCACCCCTTAATAAATATTCTTTTTAGTAAGAATGTGCTCAGTCTTTCATACCTTTCCCTAGGTGCTTATTTTAGTTAATATAATGCCTTTTTTAATTTGAACACATGAATAGGAAATTGTGAATTTTTAAAGCCTGCGGGTTGTTCAATATACACATTTTCTTTTATCACCCTTTAGAAATGCACTTTTGGCATCCATTTGGTATAGTTTGAATCCCTTAAAAAAAGCAAAGGCTAGTAGCACTCTAATGTCATCCAATCTTGCTATAGAGGTAAAGGTCTCTTCAAAGTCAATCCCTTCTATTTGGTTATACCCCTTAGCTCCTAATCTTTCTTTATTTCTCACCACTACACCAAAATATTTCATTTTCTTATTAAAAACCTATTTAGTTCCAACAACACCCTTTTCCTTGGTCATTCATTTAGTTCCCAAATATAATATCTCCTAAAATAATTTAAATCTTATTACATAGTTAGGATCCAAAATACATCAGATATGGCTTGATTTATGTTGGTGTGTTCAGTCATTGAGATGAAGGTAGAATGGTTTACTTTTTTTTTTTTTAAAGTCCATGCTATATTATAACACCTTAAGACGAGTCTTTTAAGATTACCCAAACTAGACTTGATCATTTTTGCTAGAGAGATAATGCTAAAAAGAGACTCCCAATTTTTGCTAACTCTTTTTCAATTTTTTTTTTTGTTCTGACCGTTGGCGGGATTTTTTGCATGGGATGGATGGGCATTCGTCGGCCAGTTCTGACGGCCAGATGTATATTACTGCTCAACCAAAGTCCTCCCGCATCTGTTCCAAGTCGTCTGCTCCATCATGGGATGATGAATTTCTAAGAATCGATAGTTTCAATGGCCCTTTAGTCATAAGGGAACCAAAGGAATTTGTTTTCAATTCCCCTCCTCCTGTTCTGGGTAAGGGTAAGGAAAAATAGTTTGTGGACAAGGTTCAAATTTTTTCTCCTATGAAGAGTGATGTGTTGAAATCAAATGAGATTGGATCTTCCTCTTCGAATAGGAAATTGCATGTCAAAAGGTTTGGCAACATTCCTAAATCTGATGTTACTTTGGAGGGAGCTACATCAGTCCAATTGAAGGAGTTGAATCCTTCAGATGTTTGTATTATTGCTCCAATAAAGGCAGTTGATGATGAAGCTCCAGGAAATACCTTAAATGAGGATCTTAGAAGGGGGGATAAAATCCTAAATAATACATTGAGCAAGTGGCCTTACATTAATTTTAATTTGTCGAAGGAGGATTAATTCTTATATGATTATGGTTTGGCGATGAGATTATTCAAACCAAATGTGGACATCAATTCAAAAAAGCTTCAATACTCAGTGGTGGTTAAGGTATTCGACAAATTCACTTCAATTCAGATGGTAGCTCATGAACTGCGTCGGTAATGATCAAAGTTTGGAAAATTTCATCTAACGGTATTATGCTCTGATTGGGTCCTATGTTCTTTTTACTCTAATGAATCAATGGACAAAGTGTTATCAGGTAGTCCTTAGTTTGTGAATGGACACATTGTGGGTATAGATAAATGGAGCCCAAAATTCTCACCAGACTCATTGGAAGGCTTGTCTTCTCCTATTTGGGTAAGATTGCCAAATCTACCACTCTACTGCTGAGATGAAGTTACGTGGCAAGGATAAAATATTTGATTGGAGTCCCTTTACTCATCAATGGTGACATATTTCAATGGGGGAGAAGGGAATTTGTAAGGGTATGTGTTAGAATAGAACTTGATAAGAAACTACCCTTGGGAGTGTGGGTGGAAGGAATGAATGGATGTTTCTTTCAAAAAGTGGAGTATCAGAAAATCTCAACTATTTGTTTTCAATATGGAAAGGTTGGCCATTTAAATAATGCTTGTGGTTTAAAGATGGAGGTGGAAAAAATAAGGTGAAAAAGAGGCTAGATGTTTCAACAAATGCATAAGCTACTGAGAAGTTAACCTATAACAAAAATGAGGTAAATTATGGTCCCTAGATGTTAGTTAACAGTAGAAGAAGAAGTTTATGGAACAGGGGAGCTCAGAGGATGGTGAGTTCTTAGAAGGCAGTGAATTGTCTGAAGACAAAACATGTTTTCAGTAAACGAGAACCTGAAGTATTGATTCCATCTCTGTATATAGTTCATGAAGGCTTGATAAAAGATCTAGTAGCCAAGTCTTATGAATTGATCGAACAAGTAGTACAGGATCAAGTATCGAAGGAAGTTAATTCTATTCCAGATTTAACCAGAGGTAATTCTGTTGAGAAGAATAAATCTAGCCACACTAGTGATGCTGCAACAAAGGAATGTAATATCATTAGTATCCTTGCTTCTTTGGAAGGTGAAGAGGATATTATGAGAGATAAAATTGGATCCATTGTAGTAGAAGTTGAAGAAGGAGAGTTGATTGAGGTTGAAATAGTTGAGACAGAAGCTATGGTCATCTTTCTAGAATATGGGGGATTGGATCAAGCTGAAGTGAATGTCAAAGTAAAGGATCAAGGAGGGTCATATTTGGCTATCTCTGAAGGTAATAAACCAAAACTTCTTAAAGAGCTTAGGTCTCTAGGACCTTTGAATTCTTCTTCTAGGCTGAAGATGGGGTTGAATAAGAAGAGGAACGAGGGTCCTTCCCCTCTTAGGCTTAAATGAGTTCCTTAGCTTTTTGGAATTGTAGGGGGGGAAACAAGAGAGAGGCCTCCTTATATTTGAATGATTTTGTTAAAGAGTGGGACATTTTCTTTATGGGTATAGTGGAAACTAAGATTTCTAATCTTAGTAGAAGAGAATTCAACTTGTTCATGGGTGTTGATTGGGATTTTTCGTGTTTCCTTCATCGGGTATGTCAGGAGGTATTCTGGTTAATTGGAGGACGGATTTGTCTTCTTTTAATATATTGGAAGCTTCAGATCAAGGTGTTATGGAGGAGTTAAAAATTGGTAATAAAGGAGTGTGGATTGTTTCCACTATTTATGGCAGTCAAGATTTATATAAGAGGAAGTTATGGAAGCTTATGGGGAGGCATTCTTCTTTAAAATTGCCTTTAGTAGTTGGAGGGGACTTTAATTGTATTCTATCCCAAGAAGAGAATTGAGATGAGAAAAAAATTCAAGTTTTCTTAAGGACCTATAGAAATGAAAAATTTCATGATCAATAATGATTTGCATAATATTGGGATTATTGGTCTCAAATTCACTTGGTGAAATAATAAGAAGGGTAATCCAAGGATTCTGGAGAGATTGGATAGATGCTTGCTCAACTCCAAGGCGTTGGAATTGGTTTCAAGCTTCGATTAGACATTTTCTAAGGGTTGCCTATCACCATTGTCCCGTTGTTTTGAAAATTTTTAATATTGAATTTTTTCATAGCAAAACTTTGAGATTTAAGGACGTGTGGTTATCTTATTTGGTGACTACAACAAATGTTAAAGAATCTTGGAGTAAGGCTGTTAGTGGTAATGTTATGGAAGCTATTAACAAAAAATTCTATAGGTCTCTGAGAGCTTTGTTTTTTTTTGGAGTAAAACCAATCACAAACATCTCTTGGAATCCAAGGAGAGTTTCAAGAAGGAAATTGAAGATTTACAAATCCTGGAATCAAATGGTAGCAGTTTTACGTAGGATAATCTCCTTTTGTTCAGATCCAAAATTAATGAATTGAATGTCACTCTAGCCCGCTTGAGCACTTGATTCAAAGGGCCAAAGTTAAATGGCTTAAGGAAGAAGATTTCAATTCAACACTTTTTCAAGCATTTGCTAATAGTAGAAGAAACAGGAATGCCATTAATCAAATAAAAAATGAGAAAGGACATCTACTGGATGATCTATCAACCATTAGAGATGTTTTCTTAAATTATTTTGGGAACAAATGGAGCAAAGGGAGTGTTTCTTGGATGGCTGGCCTTCTCCATCAAAGGTATTAAACAATGATGAATGTAATTTTCTTGATCATGACTTCTCATTTAAGGAGGTGGAAGCTGTTGTTAAAAGCCTTGGACACAATATTTCTCCAAGGAAGGATGGAATTTCTTTCTCATTTATCAAAGCTTATCGAAAGGTGATTGGTAAAGCATTTGTCAAGCAATCTATCTCTTCTTATCGTCGGGTAAGATGTGCTCTAAGTGGAAAGAAACATTGGTGGTGCTCATTCCTAAAGTAAGCACACCTCTTCTTCCTTCCAACTTTAGGCCAATTAGCCTTTTGTATGTCAATTTATAAGGTTGTTGCAAAAGTCTTGTTGAATAGATTTATGAAAGTAATTAACTCATTGGTGATGGATGTTTAATTGGCTTTTATCATAGGAAGATCTTTATCAGATCACATCCTCCTTGCACAAGAAATTTTCCACAACTTTAGATTCTCTAAATCTAAAGAAGGTTTAGTTGCTATCAAGGTAGACATGGAGCAAGCGTATAACAGTATGGCTTGGGAAACACTTAAACAAGTTCTTAATTGTTTTGGCTTTCCTAAGAAATTTTCTGAACTTTTGATAGAATGTGTTGAAGATCCCGCTTTTTTAATTATAATTAATGGAGTCAGTTCTAGTTAGATTTAAAGAAAGAGTGCTTTAGGCAGGGATGTCCATTATCACCATACCTTTTCATCTTACGCTCTCAATTACTTACTAATGCCTTTGTGTCGAAGGGAAATAATCAAGGAACAGCTCCGTTGGCTCCAAGAATTAGTCATCTTATGTTTGCCGATGACATCCTAATTTTCTCTGAAGTAAATAATGGACAAGTGAGTATGATTCAGCAAATTTTAAAGGAATATTGCTAATGGACAGGACAGTTGGTTAACATGGAGAAATCTGCAGTTATATTTGGGGAATCAGTGGGATGAAAACATAGAAGATGTATTTCAAATCTTTTGGGGTTCAAGGAGGTGTAGGAGTTGCAGAATCTGGGTATAAAATTATCATTGAGGAGGTTAAAACATTCTGATTTCCTATATATTATGGATAAAGTGTTAGCTAGATTGGATGTTTGGGGGAAAAAATATATCTCCGCTCCAGGAAAATTGATTTTAATAAATATGCCATTCTTTCAATACCGGGTTTCTTCTCTGCATACACTTTGATTTCTTTAAGTATTTTGAAGGAATTAGATAAATTGTGTAGAGATTTTCTATGGAGGAAGGATGAGGGAGTTTCGGGTATTCATTTTGTGGCATGGTAGGATCTTTGTAAACTGGTATGTAATAGAGGTCGAGGGATCCATTCTACAGTACAGTCACTAGGACCCTTGAGAGCTAAGTTCACTTGGAATTTCTTGAAGAATCTGGATTCATTACTCAATAAATCTTTAATAAAAAATATGGAAGAAATGTAATGCATGATGATGTAAAGAGGTTCAATTCTCCAACATGGAGGATTTTAACCTATGGAGCTAAAGCTCTACAGCTGGTTGTCAGATTCAAAATTACTGCAAGAAATTCAATCAACATTTTAAAAGACTGCTGGATATGGGATAGAAGACAAGAGTTTTGGCCTACATTTATTGCTACAGTTGAAGGTGATTTCCCAAGCCTAGAGAATTTTATCTTTAATGCCAGTTGGAATCAAGATGAACTTCTGAAATTCTTTGGAAAGAAATTAGTTTATGTAATTTTACAAATCAAATTAAGCCTGGAACAAGCTCAGGATGAAATGGAACTTATTAATTCTTTTTTTTTTGGTAAGACTATATCTGCATTAGCTAAATTTTATACATAAGACAAATCAGATGCCTGGAGTTGGTTTAAGAAACTAAAATTACGTCCACGGGTAGAGTGGTTCTAGTGGCGCCTATGGAGGAATGCAATTCCATCAAAAGTCTTTCTTATGTACAGAGATTAGCAGATGATAATCTTTTTCCTAGAGGCTATGATTTGGTGGAAAATTCAGAGTATTTATCAGTTAAATGTGTAAAGTTAAAACAAGCAATAGATTTGGTGAATAGATGGGGTTTCTCAATTCCTATATTTAATTCATGGATGGAATGCATGCTGAAGATGAAAAACATTTCGAAGGTAAATCTATTCTCTACAAATTTATATTGCTCGTTAGTCTTTTTTTCTTGGAAAAGTAGAAACAATTTGATTCATGAGGGGAAAGATATTGGGTTGTCATATGTGGTATCAAATGCCATTAGTACTATATCTATTTCTTTGAATTTTAATTCCATTTGGGATCACTGGGGTGCTAATCGGTTGTTTAGACCATTCTCAAATACTTGGCATCCCCCTCCCCCCGAATGGATTAAAGTCAACATAATGAAACCTTATTGAGATCTAATGAAGCTGGAATTGGTGGATTATTTAGAGATCATAAAGGTAGATTTCTCCTTGCTTTTAAAATTAAATGTACACATTGGGATAATGGATTTCTGGAGCCTTAGCATTCCAAACTTTAAATAAGGTTATCAAGGAATGGATGATTGATTCAAAAAGGTATTATTCTTGAAGGTGATAGTAATGATGTTGTTAACTATCTAAAGTCTTCGGCTGATAAATCTTTCACGGTCCATGATGATAAGTATGAAGCTTCTCGTTCCTCAAAGAGTTTGATTATTTTTTATTTAATTGGGTAAATAGAGAATGTAATAAGTTGGACGATTGTTGTGCTAACTTGGCCTTATTGGGTGATTTTATTTGGGAAGATCTTTGTTCAAATAAGATTCCTCCTAATTTATTGTCATTATTAAAGGAGGATTGTGATAGGATTTCTATCACTTAGTAGATTATATTAGGGGTTTTCTTCTTTGTTTAATGAATTTTGCAATTTCAAAAAAAAAAAGAAAGACGAGTCTTTTAAGGTCAATTCTTTTGGATGACTTGAAAAATATCTCTATTCTCTAGGTAGTATATTTTTAGGTTATAACCTTTCCTCTAGATTTATAGATTCTTATCTTTCTGTAATTTCTACAACCTCTTCTTGTTCTACCCTAGACCCTCCTGAATTATCAAATTCATTAAATATAATATGAGTGGTCACCTTAAAAACACTATAGGATTTCCCAATATTTTAGTAACCTAGGAATACTTGTTCATCAAATTTGGCATCAAACTTTTTTAGTAGAGATTTCACATTATTCAAAATTAACATTTTACATCTAAAGCCATGAAGGTGAGAGAGGTTGGGTGTCTTACCCTTAAGGATTTGATAGGATGACTTATTCAGATTGGATCTAATATTAACTATATCCAGAATATAACAGGTTGTATTCATCACTTCTACCCAAAAATATTTAGAAAATGAGTATTCAATGAACATGACTCTAGTGGATTCTGCTACAGTCTTATACTTTCTTTAAGCAAGCCCATTCTGCTAAGGGGTTCTAGGAGCTAAACAATTTTTATATATCCCTTCCTTCTTAGAATAAGTTTAAAATTTTTATCTCACTAAGTCTTTTTGGGTGATTTTTCCAAGGTTTTGCATGCTTACGAGACACAATCTCCTATACATTAGTAAGGATTCATCAACAATAGTTTTTAGGTAAAAAGAAGTAGCAGATTCAATAAAATTTAAATTGAGCACATAAATATTATTAATTATATTTCCTTACAAGATAGTATTTCCATTTAAGCTAATCATGTAGGTAGAATACAAAAATTAATGCTAAGTATTTTATCACAAAGATGACTTATGATAAGCCAGTCTTGTTTTAAGCCATCCACGAGTAAAACATTTTTAATAATGAAAATTTTTAAGTTACCAATTATACATGATCCCACCACTTTCATGGTGGTGTTATCTCCAAGTTTCACCTTGCCTCCTTCCCTGTCCTCCAATAAAATGAATTGATTTATATCTCAAGTCATGTGCCTTCAACATCTACTATCAAGATATCACATATCCTCATGAGGCCTTTTATGAGAGTACCCCTGCAAAATCATCAGATGTTAGATTTGGGAACCTAAACAAGTTTGGGTCCCATCTTATAGAAAAAAGAAAGAAATGCATGTAAGTGTGGAAGATATGTCCAAGCATGACACAAGAAAAATATCTAAAACCAGGAAAAGAATTTACTAATCTATTTGTGTTATGGTGCCTTTTCATAGGTTTAAATGGTTCATAATTTGATGATGATTTTTAAAATTATTTAAATAAAAGTGGTTCTTTATTATCCTCTATTGTATTGACTTTTATTCTTGGAAACACATAAACTTATTCATAGCTTGAAACTTCTAATTTAATGCATGCTCATTACTGTCTAATTGACATACAAGAGTTTATAATTCAACATTTGATATTTTTAAGGAATCATGCTCAATAATTAATTAAGAATGTTTCTTATTTAAAATATCAAATTCATCTAACAAAGTTATATGATTACTATCCATAGTGGAATGATCTTTCCTTAGGTATTCATGGTTTTTCTGCAGAATTAAAAACTTAGATTTAAGATGGGCATGTGATTTTTTAAACTTCTTATATACAATATGAATTTTTTCAAAAACTTCAAATAATTAATCATAGGTAAGCTCACATACCTCTTCTTAATCAGAATGATGAATATGATCATATGCCATTAAGCATAGGTTGGTTACCTCCTCTTCTAATTTAGTTTTAGAAGAGTTTGATGCTTAGTCTGCCCAAAAAGCTTTTTTTATCCTTTGCTTGACCTTCTTGAATTTAGGTTTTTTTCAACCTTCTCCATGCTTGGGTGAGCTTTAAGAGTTGGGCAATCAGACTTCAAGTACCCTAGAATTGTGCATTCATATAATATAGTATTAGAAGAAATTTTAGAATTTTTACTATTCTTACCCTTATTCCAATGCTGATGATGTTTTTGATTTTCTTTAAATACCTTTTGATTTTCCTAGTCATAAGTGAAATTTCATCATCATCTTGTCTAGAAGAGTCACTATCACAATCATTTGCCTTTAAGGCTATAATTTGGTATTTTCTCTTTTCACATGCATCAAGCTGCCTTTGACTCACTCCTTGCTAGTGCGCAATGAGTGACCCAAGTAAGTTATCATTGGAATAAACATTGAAATATTTGTATTTAATAATGGCAGTGATTTTTGCATCAAAGGAAGAAGGTAAGAAACAAAGAATTTTGTTAAAATTTTCATAATTTTTAAACTCTCTTAATAAGGCATGCATGGAAGTAACAATCTCAGTAAACCTAGTATATATTTTAGAAATAAACTAACTAGGTTTCATGCAAAAAATTTTTATAATCATTGCAAAGAATATTTAACCTAGATTGTTTCATTTCTTATGTTCCTTCATATGTTATGTAAATTTTAACCCAAATCTTCTTACCAGTAGTGCAAGTGGGAATACGAATGTAATCTTCAAATTTTAAAGCAAAGAAAAAACAGTTCAAAAATTTGGCATTCAATTGGGATAAATCACTATCATTTGTACTCCATTCAGAAAAAGATATTTCAATTTTAATGCCATTTACTAAACGTGAATATGCAGAATATCCTTCAAGAACTAACGTCCACATGTGATAATCAATTGATTGCAAAAAAGGGGCACATGCATATTTTCCAAAAATTGAAAGCAATATTATCAAATAGAAGTGGTCTAGTGATTGAATATCCTTTCTCAGTATTACAATTACCTAAGTTAGACATAGATCATTTTTCAAAAGTTTTCTAAAACTTAATTTATGAATGCAAGTCTGATACCACTTAAAAGTTTGTAAGGGTTATTAAACCTTTTTGAACTACCCCGAGAATAACCAGGAGGGCAAGGGGGTGAATTGGTTATTTAAAAAAATTCTTAAGAAAAAAAAATAGTTTTGAAATCTTTTGGAATATTTTAAAACAAACAATTTTATCCCAGAATATAGAAGTAAAACCACTTTCATAATTACTAAAATCAGTGATTTCAAACATAGAACAAATTACCAAAAAAAAAAGGAAATTAAGAGCAAAAAAGTAAATTGAAAAAATACACCATAATTGTAGTAGTTTGATTAACTTGACCTATATTCACTCCCTAGAAACCTAGTGTCTCTCTTTTTGCCCCCACAGTAAGGCAGAGAAGCCCTTACATAATCTTTCCATTGACCTAGTGAGGCAAAGTACCTTGAATCCTTTAACTCCTTGTAGTAGGCAAAAAATTTTGAAGTCATTTTACTCCCTTCTATAGTAGGTAGAGAACCTTAGAATCCTTTAACTCCCTCTTGGAGTAGGCAGAGAACCTTAGACCTGATGCCAATAAAGTCTCCCTAAAGCCATCAAGCAATTAAGGAACAAGCTTAAAGAAGATGGTGGAAACCTTACTTGAAGAAACCTTTGTAAATCATTCATAATTCCCCTCATAAGGATCTCTCTCTCAAAGTTCTCCTCTCTTCCTTCTCTAAGCTCTTTCACATGTCAACCCAACAGTGAAAGATTTTCTAATAAGAGTAACTTTAGGATGACCAACTTTGTACACTATCAATCATCCAGGACTGTGAACATTGAAATGTATGATCAGTATAAAAATCATGGATTTTATTCTATCAGATCTCTGGGTTGACCAATTTCATACACATATAATCACACAATATTAACTATATTGTCTAGTACGATCGGACATAATAATTATCCATGATTTGATTTCCTGATATTAAGGAATTAATTAATAAAGATTTTGATTAGGTTGTATAATACGGACCTAATCATATTATATGATTATCACATTATTATTATCTTTCTTAACCATTAGCATCTAGGGTTTTGTTAGAGCATAACATATCATATAGTATGAAATAAAATTATACAGTACGAAATATGGTCATATAGTATGAGGCCAAAATTATATAGTATGGTGTACTAAGAAAAAACATTCTCAAAAAATATTTGCTCTCTCCCCCTATGTGTGTGCGAGTTTACTCAGTAACGATATCTACCCAATTACATGATATGACTTAAGAATGAAAAAATTATAGAGTAAGATTCAAATCGACTGCAACCCTAGTCTACCCAGTCTTGAGCTGATTATAAGTGCAAGTAAATGGTGGAATGGTTTTCTAAAATGTTAGTACACACAAAAAAATTTGAAATAAGAGAAAGTAGTAACAAACATAATAATATTTGTTATCATCAAAATCATAGTGCTAAAATCAGGTTTGCAATATAGTGGCTAAGTATTTAAGGGACATATGTCTGTGCATAAAAAAAAAAATTTCTTGGATATAATTGACTCTCTGATTAATAATACATTTAGCAGTTATAAAGCAACTTTTCTGAGGATTAAACATCAACCCACTAGCATGTTGAAATTGATTAAGAAATTTGAAGAGAATATTAAGCATATTTTTAGAACAATTAATAAAAATAATGATATCATCAGCAAAAATTAAATGAGACCTGAGAAAGCCACTAATTTTTTGATACTATAAGTTGGGATGTTTCCTGAAAGTTCATTAACACCTTTAGATAGAAAACTCCATTGCCAAAAAGAATATGGTAGGGGATAAAGGATACCATTACCTTAGGCCATGGGCAAAATAAACAATACCATGAGTCTTACCATTGATAATGTTAGAAAATAAATAATGCTCAATACTATTCTTGATGATTCTAATAAATTCATTACTAAAACCAAATAAATTTAGCATGGTATAAAGAAATTTCCAATTTAGATTATCATAAGGTTTAGTAATATCAATTTTGAAAATAACATTACCCCTAGCAATCTTAACCTCCAAATCATGAACTAAATATGAGCAATTAAAACATTATCAAATATAGAATGATTTGTAATAAAACCCATTTGATCTAAAGAAATGATTTTAGGAAGAAGTAAAGCTTCCATAAGCAACTTGGCATTAAGCTTGTTGATAAAGGAGCAAAGATTAGTTGGACAAAAATCACTATGGAAATTAGTAACATTACTTTTGGGAATTAAATTAATAATAGCATATGTAAAAAATTTTGGGTAGGGATTACCCTTAAAGAAGTCAATGACGGCATTGACTAAGTCCTCTTTAATAATATGACAAGTTTTTTGAAAAAATTATGTGGTAAAACAATTAGGGCCAGCAACCAAATTAGTATTCATCTCTTTGATGATTAACCTAGTTTCCTATGCTGTAGGAATTTTAGCAAGCATAATATTATCCTCTTCAGAAATAGCAAAGGGAATGAAATAAAAATCCAATCCATAATGGATTGATGTTTTTGTTAAACATAATCTTAAATTAAGCAATAGCTGAAAAATAAATCAACTTAGGAGAATCTATGTGAAAACCACAAGGGTTGAGAATTTTATGAATATAACTAGAAACCTTCTTATGGTTAGCAATGTTATGGAAAAAGTTGGTGTTTCTATCCCCCTCCACAAGAAATTTAGAAGCAACATTTTGTTTCCAAAAAAAAAAAAAATTCTTATTCTTGAAGTTTGAAGAGGATATCCTTAACCTCATTTAAAGAGGAAAGATTCTCCACTGAAGGATAATTCAAATAATTGCTATCAGCCAAAACAACTTAATTTTCTACATGCAAAATATTAGACAATAAATTCTTGAAAACACACTTGTTCCACCAATTCAATTTATTCTTAATCTGTTTAAGCTTAAAATAAAGTATCTTCATGCCAACATAATTATATGTAGGAAAAAGAGGAGCCTATCTGTTACTTTCGACAATGCTAAGTAAATATTCAGGTAGAAGCTGCATATTTTGAATTCTAATTGGAGAATGATTATTAGAATGATGGAAGGAAATATTTAAAAGAAGATGAGAGTGATCATATAAAGTTCTAAATAAATGCTCAATATTAGTAATATAAAACTTATAAATCAAAATATTAATAAAAAAGAATACGAGCTAACCGTTTCCACTTTGTACCTTGATTCTAAGTAAAAGCATTGCCATAAGAATGCATATCATGTAAATTAGAATTTAGGATCATATCATTAAAATTTTACATGGCTTGAAAGTTTGGTGGTTTCCCACTAACATTCCAACGTTAAAAAAATTTGGAGGAGAATTCTTACATTTAGCCCACAAAATTGTCCTATCTCTTCCAAATAAAGAAACAAAAATTATGGAAGAATAACAAGATAATTGAAGAAAGTTAATACTAGTGTGAACAATTTGAGGAAAATAATTAATAATAGTCATAATAATCCAATGCCTCCAAAAAATCCAAATCTAGTTAGAAAAATTACTAAAGGAGTGATCCAAACCCAAATTAGTACAATTCATATCTAGCTTCGAAAAAGAAATTAAAGGCCCCAGTAAAACTTTAATGTTAATACTGTGAATCTTGCATAAGTTTTTCACCCTATCCCTAGAAGGGGGATTACCCACACCCCTAATGTTCAAAATAAGGGCTTTAATAATTGGAAGATGAAATATTAGAAGCTCGAGTAACTCTGGATGTTTGACCATCTAAATGCTCAATACTTTTGGTGTTTTTATTTCAAACTCTGGTATAACCATTCCTAGTTTCCTTGGCATGTTGATTTGGAGGGGTAGACACCATGGAAACATCATCAAATTTTTCTAAAAGAGACTTGTTAGGCACAAATTCATCTTCCTCCATGTGATCATCCCTTCTCCCATCATCATTCTCTTATTGTTCACCATTGGTATGATTAAAAGTACATTGTTTTTTAATCAAAGCTACATCAGCCCATTTTCATTGTTATCAATTTGGACCTCTTCCTCCACATGCAACATGAAAATAATATACAAATCACCTTTCTTATTATGTAAAATTGAATCATCACTTTTATCCAAGATATGAGATTCCCTTAGAACAAATTATCAATATTAGCTTCCTGGTCACAAATAGGATTGTCAAAAGGTTTAGGATTATCTAACGATATAGTTTCAATGTCAACCCGATTTGGCATAGAAAAATTACTCTTTTGCAAAGGAACATTATTTTCATTATCATTAGAATTCTTCTTGTATGAAAGGTCTCCATCATTTCCCTCATTAACTCTTTTTTTAATGTTAAGATGAGCCACAAAACTGTCACTAAATGATTGACCATGCACTTTATAATGAGAGCAAAATCAAGGTATATTTTGAACTCAACCTTATGAAGGTAACCAGAAGCTTCTGATCCAAACCAAACCTCTCTAGAACACTTCTTGGTAATGTCCATTTCCATAAGAATCGAGGCAATAGAGGATCTGGATCTTAGAGCAGTCGCTTCGTCTGTTTGTAAAGGTTTACCAAATAGTGAACCCAAAGCATGTAAAACAGGATAATTGAAGATTTGTAACCTCCAATTTGGAAAGGAAATCCATATAGGTACTATAGGATACTCCTCTTTGATATCAAAGTAAGGAATCCACTTCAATAATCTCATTTGAAAATTATTGATATAAGAAGACCTTCGAGCCAAAAAAGTACTATAATCCAAGTCATTAGAAAGTTGAATGGCTACATGCCCAGCATCAAACAATCCAATAGAGTACACCCCAAAAAAGTTTTAGATTACCAAAAAATGACCTGATAAAATCAAGGTTAGGGCAACGTTAAGAAAATTTCCCAACCATTATGAATTGGTAAGGAGAGGCTTGCTTCATGATAACTTCATCAGAAATGAACAAAGCTGAAAAACCCTTAAGAGAAGACATAGAAAAAGTGAAATTTGATTCTTTTGAAGAAGAATTTCATGCAAGGACTTCACAAAATAAATGAGATTTTAGGATAATTTCATTACCAAAAATATGTAAAAATACTTTATTGACCCCCATAGAGCCTGACGGAGGTACTCCATAAGGGGAAAAAGCTACGGACGATGGGCCAGCTTCCGTGGAGAAAAGATAAGGAAAGAACCAAAGGCCAAGAGGCCTTAGGCCAAAGGAATGCCTGATTAAACTAGTAAAATGAGAGAAAAAACAACTAAAAACATAGTGCAATAGTAAAAACAATGATCAACTATAATGGAAGGCCAAATCGCCAAAGCTAGGAGTGCAAATTAAATGGTTGTTATGTGAGCAATGATTTATGATTGATTCAAGTTTTATTAACCTTAGATAAAGCTCCTTATAGGTTAAAGTCATTTTTAAATTAGAAATCCAATTTAGCAAAACAAATTAAAGACGAAATGTGATCTTTTCAAACTTTATTTAAGAAATATATATAAGAAAATAACTTTGCAAAGGGATAAATAACGTATCATGATTTTCAAATTCAAGTATAGAAGATATAAATTGGCACACAGATTCTTCTAGGATTTAAAGATTTGAAAGAAAGGGAAACTAACTCGTTGTGGGCTCATTTTGTGTCTCTTTAGTTTTTTTTGGTACACCTTTCACATCTTTTGATTTTTGATACACTTTGTGCATATTACAATTATTTGGTAGACTTTGTGCATATTTTCAATTTTGTGCTCATTTTTTGCTTCTTTTCATTTTTTCCAACTCACTTCCTTTCTTTATCTTTGAAGATAGTCCACTTAGTTGTGAGATTATCTTATAAATATAAGAGAAGAAAAACTCACTCTCTTAAAGGAAGTGTAAAAAAAAAAGATCCATATGATAGAGACAAATAAATTGATTAAGAAAATTGAAGTAGATTCATTGACTTGTAAGAAATATTCATATGAGATAGAGGACAGTAGAAAGATGAAGCATATCTCTATTTATAGATCCAATTTTTAATTTGAAATAGATTTTGATTCTAAAAGAAGTTACAACACTAAAGGAATTAGAGGAAGAGGAATAATTATCAATTTTTTCTTCCATTAACTATTTTAGAGGAGTCAATTACTTCTTACATAATTTTTTTTCTTAAATGAAGATTTTCATGTAAAGGAAAAACTCAACACTAAAAGACAATATCATGGATGATAAAAATGATAAAAGTCAATTTCAACATGGTAAGATTATTATCATTATTTTCAAGAATGATATAAAAACATAAACAAACACATGTATAAAAGAAAAACATAAAACAATGAAAGACAATAAAAAAGAAAAACAGAACATTAAGATTTCAGATTTTCAAAGCATCCAATTTCAAGCGTGAATATCTATGACACCAAATCTAGTTTTTAAGGTGCTTTAGTTTTCAAAAGCCACTAATTTTGTAAAGATATTTGCATATTGATTTCTAATGGCTATATAATGTAGTTCTATTTTTCCATTGGTGATATGGTCCCTAATGAAAGGGTGCCTTAAATGTATGTTTTTGATCATGGAGTGTTGGATTGAATTCTTTGAAATATAGATAGTACTATTATTATCACACAAGATTCAAATGGTGTCTACAGGTAGTTCTAAATCCAATATATATTATTTGAAATATAGATAGCAATAGTGTTATTACACAAGATTGAAATAGTGTCTACATATAGTCCTAAATCAAGTATTTGTTTCCTTGACCAAAAGGCTTATACCACACAACTTCTTAAGGATATGTATTTTTCTTTAGTAGTGGGTAGGGATACTGAGTTCTATTTTCTACTAGACGTGGAGACTAAATATTATCATATGAATTGACATGTTTAAGAATTTCTTTTCCTATCAAGCCTATATCCTACAAAGTCTTAATCAAAATATCCAATAATTTGAAAAGAAGTGTTATGCCTAGGATACTAGATTTTTATGTTTTTGGTTCCTAAGAGATGTGTAATGATTTTCTTAACAAAAATAAAGTGAGATTCTTTCATATCAGCCTGAAATCTCTCACAGAGACAAAAAACTAAACATAATATCCATTATGCTAGAAGTCAAGTAAAGAAGTGATCCAATTATTCCTTTATATTTCTTCTGATTAACTAATTTTCCATTTGAGTCTTTATCTAAATGAATTATAAAGCTTATGGGAGCATTTCCTGCCTTGGCCTTACCCATTTCATATCTTTTAAGGATATTCTTAATGTATTTTAATTGATTATTAAAAATTCCATTATCCTTCTATCTTATATTAAATCCAAGAGAGTAGTTAAGTTCTCCCATAATACTCATTTCAAACTCCTTAGTCATTTCATCACATAGGTTTTTATCTTAGGATTTAAATAAAATATCATCAACATACATTTAGATAACGAGTATGAGAAATAGGGTGGTGTCTATTCTACCCTTAATAATGGTTATATCTAGTAGGAATATGCTTAGCCTTTCATACAATGCTCTGGGTTCTTATTTTTGTCTTTAAATACCTTTTTATTAATTTGAACACATGATTAAGATATTATAAATTTTCAAAGCCTGGGGTTGTTCAACATATGCATCTTATTTTATTATCCTATTAAGAATGACACTTTTAACATTCATTTGGTACAATTTGAATCCCTTAAAGCAGACAGAAGTTTATAACACTCTTATGGCTTCTAGTCTAGCAACAGGGACAAAGGTTTCTTCAAATTCAATCCCTTCTATCATGTTGTACCCCTTAGCCACTAGTCATGCTTTATTTCTTACCACTACACCATGCCTAGTTCTAACACATTTAGATTGGTCTCCTAAGGTCAATTTTTTAGGATGACTTGAAGAATATCTTCATTCTCTATGTAGTGAATTTTTAAGTTCTGCCCTAGTTTCAAGATTTATAAATTCCACTCATTTCATGAATTCAAGTACTACTTATTCTTCTACCCTATAACCTTTAGAATCATCTTATTCATCAAATTCCACATGAGTGGTCTCCTTTATAATGAGTGTCCTTTTATTGAAAACTCCCTAAGATTTTCTGGCAATTGAATATCCTAAGAAAAATCCTTCATCATATTTGGGTCAAACTTTTCTAATAGAGAATTCCCATTATTTAGTATGATCACTTTACATCAAAAGACATGAAGGTGATAGAGTTTGGGTGTCCTGCCCCTAAGGATTTCATATGGTGTCTTATTTAGCTTGGATCTAACCTTAACTCTATTCAAAATAAAATAGGTTGTGTTTACCACTTCTATCCAAAAAAAATTTAAAAAGTGAGTATTCAACTAAAATGGCTCTAACACCTTTTATGAAGGTTATATTCTTTTTTTTAGTAACCTTGTTCTACTGACGGATTCTAGAAGCTAAAAAGTTATGATCTATTCCTTGCTCCCTACAATAAGATTCAAATGTTTCATTCTCAAATTCTCCACCATGATCACTATAACTGGTTAGAATTTAATAACCTAGTTTTCTGTGAATCTAAGTGAAGAATGTCCTAAACTCCACAAATGATTCACTTTTATGAGATAAGAATCTATCCCAAGTAAACCTTGAGTAATTATCAACAATCACATACCCAAAGACTTTCCCTCCTAGGTTTGTAATACTAACAATTAAAAAGAGATCCATGTGAAGGACTTCTAAGGGTTTGCTAGTATTAATATCCTTGATTGAGTGAAAAGAGGATTTGATATGTTTTCTTAATTGACAGGTATCACACAGATGGTCCTTAGTGAAATTTAGTTTTGTTATACATCTTACTATTTATTTTTTGGTCATTTTTCTAAGTCTTTTCATGCATACATGACACAGTCTCCTATGCCATAACCAAGATACATCAATAATAGTTTTTAGGTAAAGAGAAGTAGCAAATTAAATACAATTTAGATCAACATTGTAAACATTATTAATTCTTTTTTCTTATAAATTATTTCCATTTAAGCCAATCATACAGCTGGTAGATAAAAATTTTGTGCTGAAACCTTTATCAAATAGATGACTAATGCTAAGTAAATTATGTTTCAAATCATCCACAAGTAAGATATTTTCAATAATTAAATTTTTGAGTTGTCGATTATGCTTGATCCATCCACTTTTTTAGTTATGTTATCTCTAAGAGTTTCCTTGGCCTCTAGCATAATGAATTGCTTTACATCTCCAGTCAGGTGCCTTGAGCATCCACTGTCTAAGTACCACATGCTGGTCTCTACAAAAAGAGCATGAATGCATTAGATTCTTTATTTAGAAACATTAAATAATTCATTATCAGAAATCTCACATACATCATCTTAATAAAAAAGCTCAAGTAGGTTATGTGCCATTAAGCATAAGTTGGTTACCTCTTCTTCTATTTCTATGTCAGATGAGTTTGAAGCGGAGTTTGCCCAACAAGCCTTTTGAGTTCATTGCTTGCTCTTTTTGAATTTAGCTTTTTCTTCACCCGTCTCCTTGATTGAGTGAGCTTTAAGATTTAGGTAATCAGTCCTCATGTATCATGTCTTCTTGGATTTGAAATAGATGACATCAAAAGAAACCATAGAATTTTTATTAACTTTACCTTTATTTTGTTGCTGACAACGCTATTGCTTTTTCTTTAAAAATCTTTTAAATCTCCTTATTATCAGCATTATGTAATCATCATCTTCTAATACAAAACTATCACTATCAAAATCATTGGCTTTTGAGGCTACAATTTTCTCTTTTCTTTTCTCACATGAATCAATTTATCTTTCACTCACTCCTTGCTCGTAGGATATGAATGATCCAAGCAAGTAATAAATTAGTAATAGCAATTATTTTAGAATCTTAGGAACTAGGTATACAACATAAATTTTTGTTAACTTCTTCAAAATTTGTAAGTTCTCTACCTAAAGAATGCAGAGATTCACAATTTGAGTGAACGTAATATACATTTTAGAAATTGACTCACTATATTTTATGTAAAATAGTTCATAACCATGGAGTAGAATGTTTAACCTTGATTGTTTCACTTCATTAGTTCCTTCGTAGGTTATGCAGAGTTTATTCCAAATTTCTTTACTAGTACTGTAAGTAAATACATGCTTCTAATATTCAAATTTTAATGCATAGAAAAAATAGTTTAAACATTTATCATTTAATTGGGCTAAATCTATATCCTCAATCCTCCATTCAAAAAAGGTATTTCAGTTTTAATGTCGTTTATAAAGTGAGAAGGTGCATAATATCCTTGTTGAACTAACATCGACATGCAATAATCTATTGATTGCAAGAAAGTATACATGCAAATTTTCCAAAAATTAAAAATAAAGTTATAAAATAATGTTGGTTGTGTGATTGAATATCATTTCAGCATACTAAAATTTCCAAAGTTTGCCATTTAACCTTTTTTAAAAGTTTTCTAAAACATAATATTTGAATCTCTGCTCTGTTATCTCTTGAAAGTTCAAAAAGGTTGTTAAACTTCAAATAACCAGCCTAAGCCTAACCAAGAGGAGCATGAATTGATATTTAAAAAAAATTTAAATAAAAGGAAATCATTTTAAAACTTTATTAATATCTAAAAAAGACAATTTTATCACTTTATATGAAAGCTAATTAATTTCATAATAATAAAAAAATCAGAGTTTTCAACCACATAATTATTCATAGAAAAAATAATGTGCTGGAAATAATAAGAAGAAATACACCAAAATTTATAGTGGTGTGATCCAACCTTACCTACATCCACCCCTCAAAAACCATCGATCCATATATTGCACTAAAACTGGTGTCTCTCCTTCTTCTCTCACACCAAGGTGGAGAAGCCCTTATAAAATTAATTTCACCAACCTTGTGTGGAGGAGAACCAATAGCTTTTTACTCCCTTCAATCGATGGTATCATACCTTGATGCTTTTTCTCCTTCCAGGAGAAAGTAGAGTACCTTAACTCTTTTTTCACCCTCCACATTATAATGGAGAACCATGTTCTAGTGTTATAGATTATCCATCTAAATCCACCAAAGAATCAAGGTAGAAGCTTGAAGAAGATAGGTAAGAACCTTGCTTGGAGTAACCTTATAAATCCCTCATAACTCTCCCTCATAAAAAGCTTCCCCACTCTTTTCACCCAAAGATCTCCTTAACTCCTTCTCTGTGCTCCGTTTCAAGATAGTTAGCATCAAAAAGCTTGAAAATAAGATAATGTGAGAGTTTAAATAGAAGGCCTCTCAAAAAATACTAATTTCAATTCTGGCGACTATGATCTTCCAGTATGATCAAGGATCATTTTATACGATTAATTCAAAGTATTCTTATTTGTTTTATGCAAATAGATAGATGTTGTATAATGAGTTCAAAGAAATGAGCTAATAATCTAAGATGATTTAGATCATTGTCTAGTACGATAAATTAAAGCTATGGTATTTAATCTTATATGATAAGCGATGATAAATTATTCTCCCATGCATCGCTTGGGTCATATAATACACTCTTTACCAATCTTCCTGATTGATATGATCATATAAATTAACCATAATTGTTCTCCTAATCACAATATCAATTTAAGAATTATTGTCATATATTATACAATATGATGCATATCGTATGGTCAGATTAGAACAAAATTTGAATTAGAAAATATTACCTAAACTGTAATTGGTGGCTAAGTTTATAATTATAACTGATCACCTTGTACGGTATAAATAATTCAGTACGACTTGTTTAATCAAACCCAATTAATAAAAGTGCCAATATTAATGATTTTTTAGTTAGTAGATCATCCAATATGATGCAAATTGTGCTGTACAATCATTTCAAAAAACTCAGTTTCTTCCTAGTTCTCTAACTCACCCCTTTGAGTGTGTATGTGCATAGTTACATAGTTATAGGATCCATCAAAATGCTTGAATGAATCAAGAAAGATAAAAAGAATATAAAGATGTAAATATAGACTTTAATCCTAAAATACCCAATCTTTAGCTAATCAAATTTGCAAGTGAATAGTGGACCTAAAGTTTTAGTGAGCCAGATAAAATAAATATGAAATAAATTTAATTATCAAGAGATAGCATAGTAGTAAATCCAATAATATTTATTATCATCAAAATCAAAATACTCGGGTCCACATTTACAATAAATAATACTACACAAACATACGATCTAACTGTTAAATAAGTATGTATAATTTGAACAATTCGTATGAAGAACTATTATATTCTACTTGAAGAACCCCTTTTTTAAACAAGTTGTACTATAAAAGCTCATATCGTATTGTATGAATAACCATGAATTAACTTAAAATTTAGGGTTTTTTTAAGCTGTATACTTAAGAACCTCAATAAAATCTCTAGTATGACTTTTGGATGTAGAAGGAATTCTGAGGGTAAATTCTTTAGATAACTTTGGCCTTAGAGAGGGAGAAGATGAGGATGCTCTTAAGGGAGAAGGAGTGTGAGGGTGTTATATTGTTACTCTAGAAAAGCTTGTACATTGCCTCTTCCAATGGCCTTGGTGAGTTCTTAAAGTTACGCTTGGGTGGGAAGCTTCAAAGTCATGGTTTAGGGTTCTCTTCCTTCACCATCAGGGTGAAAAAAGATTTAATATTTTCTTCCATCACAATGAGGGAGAGAATGATTTTATGGGATCTCTATATTCACTAGGAGAAATACTACCGTTGCCAGGTCCTAAGTCCTGGATGAGAAAAGTGGAGGGTTGCTTTTTGTAGTCGACAGCCAGCATAAAACTTGTCGAACAATAATGACATGAATCCTTTAAGAAATTGTGTTAATGCTAGGGCATCCCCTGGAAGAAACGTGCTGTATGGCCTGAATACAGTGATAAATGTGCAAGGACCGCTGCACCAGCACCCGGGTACAGTGTTAAATAGGCATGGGTTCCCACATCAAGGATGGATGTGGGCAAAGAAGCTAGTCCATGAAACTAAGATTAGGATAGGTACTTGGAATATAGGTTCCCTTACAGAAAAATTAATGGAATTAAAAGATATTATGATTGATAGGAAGTTAAATATTTTGTGTATTCAGGAAACTAAATGGGTTGGACAAAAGGCTAAGGAAATTGATAATTTAGGATTTAAACTTTGGTATTCAGGTAGAAGTCATACTAGAAATGGTGTAGGTGTTATTATAGATAAGAGTTTAAAGGATAATGTTATAAAAATTAATAGGATTAGAGATAGAATTATAGCTTTAAAGATTGTTGTTGATGATAAGATTGTTAATATTATAAGTGCTTATGCTCCTTAAGTATGTTTGAATATGAGTTCTAAATTAAATTTTTGGAATGACTTAGAAGAATTAATAAAAAAGATACCTCTTAAAGAAAGAGCTTTTATTAGAGGAGATTTAAATGGACATGTTGGTAGAGAGGTAGATGATTTTAAAAGCATTCATGGTGGCTATGAATTTGGAATGATGAATGAAGGTGGCAAGACCATATTAGATTTTTGTTTAGCTTATGATTTTTCAATTGCTAATACTTTATTTAAGAAAAGGAATGAGCATCTCATCACTTATAAAAATGGATATAGTACAACCCAGATTGACTATTTTCTTTTTAGAAAATTAAATCATTTAGATTGCAAAGATTGTAAAGTTATTCCGAGTGAAAATTTATCTACCCAACATCGATTATTAGTTTTAGACTTTAAGATAAAGGGGCATAAAATAAAAAATAAAGTAAAACAATTTTCTAGGATTAGATGGGAGCATTTAAAGAATATTAACAAAATTATTTTTGGAAATAAGATTTTAGATCTTAAGATTTTGTCTGTGCATGAGGATGCTAATATTATGTGGGAAAAAGTGGCTAGTGATATTAAGAATATTGCAAAAGATGTCCTTGGAGTATCAAAGGGAAAAGCTCCTAATAGTAAAAATAGTTGGTGGTGGAATCCAATTGTGCAAGAAAAGATTAAAAATAAGAAGTTTTGTTATAAAAATTGGTTTAATTTTAAAAATTCTGATAATTAGGAAATATATAAAGTGGCTCGTAAGGATGCTAAGAAAGCAATATGCGATGCAAAGACATTAGCTTTTAGTGATTTATATAATAGATTAAATACTAAGGAGGGAGAAAGATATATGTATAAGTTAGCCAAACAAAGAGATAGGAGTAGTAAGGATTTAGTTCAAGTGAAGTGTATTAAAGATGAAGATCAAAAAATACTTTTCTTAGAAGATGATATTCAACAAAGATGGATGAGATATTTTGCTAAACTTTTTAATGAAGATTGTGAAAATAAGATTGACTATAGTGACCTTAGCACCCTAGATGAAAATAAAGATTTATGTTTTTATCGGCGTATTAGTAAAACTGAAGTTAAAGAGGCTTTAAAGAAAATGAAGGGTGGAAAAGCTGTTGGACCTGATGATATTCCAATAGAGGTGTGGAAATGCTTAGGAGATGAAGGAATTTCATGGCTTACTAAACTTTTTAATACTATTTTGAAGACTAAGAAGATGCCAGATGAGTGGAGAATGAGTGTATTAATTCCTATTTTTAAGAATAAAGGTGATGCACAAGATTGTGCGAATTATAGAGGTATTAAGTTAATGTGTCATACTTTAAAACTATGGGAGCGAGTTATGGAGCATAGGTTGCGGCGTGATACTAATGTTTCTCAAAATCAATTTGGATTCATGCCGGGTAGGTCGACTATGGAAGCCATACATTTATTCAGAGGTTTGATGGAAAAATATAGAGGAAATAAGGAGGATCTACATATGATATTTATTGATTTAGAAAAAGCATATGATAAAGTTCCAAGAGAAGTGCTATGGAGAGTTCTTGATAAGAAAGGAGTCAATAATGCTTATATTCAAATCATTAAAGATATGTATGCAGGAGCTATTACTTGTGTTCAAACACAAGGTGGATTGACCAAGTATTTCCCTATTTCGGTTGGGTTACATCAAGGATCAGCCTTAAGCCCATATCTATTTGCTTTAGTCATGGATGTTCTCACTAGACATTTGCAAGAGGATGTACCTTGGTGTATGCTTTTTGCTGATGATATTCTTCTTGTTGATAAGACTAGAGAGGGAGTTGAAGGTAAACTTGAATTATGGAGGTCAACCTTAGAGTCTAAAGGTTTTCGCTTGAGTAGATCTAAAACGGAATATATGGAGTGTAATTTTAGTAGTAATAGACCTACTGAAGGGATTGTGACTTTGGGCGATCAAGTCATTAATAAGAGTACACATTTTAGATATCTTGGATCTATTGTTCAGAGTGATGGTGAAATAGATGGGGATATTATCAGCAGAATTCAAGTTTGATGGTTGAAGTGGAGGAATGCATCGGGCTTGTTATGTGATAGAAATGTACCCCTCAAACTTAAGGGAAGGAGGAATGCATCGGGCTTGTTGTGTGATAAAAAAGTACCCCTCAAATTTAAGGGAAAACTCTATAAGATGGTAGTGAGGCTTGCAATGTTTTATGGTGCTGAATGTTGGCCATTAAAAAAGAAGCATAATATTAAGTTAAGTGTGGCAGAGATGAGGATGCTCAGGTGGATGAGTGGCTTTACCCTTAGAGATAGGATACGAAATGAGCATATATGTGAAATGGTTGGAGTAGCTCCTGGTTTGGTCACATAAAATGGTGGCCTTTCGATGACCCGGTTAGGAGAGTAGAGGTATTATATTTTACTTATGCTAAGAAAGGTAGGAGTAGACCTAAAAAGACTTGGTTAGAAAATATTAGGAATGACCTTTCTTTATTAGATTTAAACGATAAATTGACTTTTAATAGGACACAATGGATAAAAAGGATTCATCTAGCCGACCCCACGTAGTGGGATAAAGGCTTGATGTTGTTGTTGTTGTTGTTTGTCTATCTTCACTAGGATAGAAAAAAGGATTTAAGTTTGCTGCCATTACCAGGAGGGTGACATAGCTTTCAGTTTTTTGTCACTCCAAGTTTTATTGAAGTGATTTGTAAGGGATTTTATGCCTTACTATGGGGGGAAAAAGGAGAGTCACTTTAGTGTTAGTGAAATTCCCATAGAGTACTCCATGGAGTGGATGTATGTTAGAGTTGACCGAATAACTATAAAATTTTTAGTTGCTCTTATTATTTTTACTTTTCTACTCTTTTATTTTTTACACTTCAAATATATTGTATGAGTTTAATTTTACATTGCAAGCTACAATTTGATTTAATTTTATGTTAGAAAAAAATTTATATATTCCTCTTGATTTAATTGTGCTTCAAAATTTTGAAAAAGAAAATCAAGTTTTAAATTGTTTCTAGTGGTGTTAGTTACTAATCTAGAATTTTTAAAAGAAAAGTTATTATATTACATACAACAAAAAAGGATTTTTTTTTTAAGTACCAATTCACCTGCCTCTTACCTGATACAACTTGAGCTCATGAGTTTATATTTTTGATGATAACAAGTATTGTGGCCCACATCCTTTGTCTTATTTATTTGTAATGTATATTTGTTTGTGTGTGTACTAATATTTTAGGAATATTGTCCACTATCTAATAAAGATTCAAGGCTCAAGATAGGGTAGAATATGTTATACTGTAAAGATTTTTCTAATATGTATTGATTCATTTTTTATCTCTTGAGTCAAGTCCTGTAAGGTTGTAATCTAGCTTGGTGACCATGCATACAATCACTCAGGGGGAGTGAGATTGAGTTAAAATAAGAAGTTAAATTCTGAACTAATTATACTATATGCTTTATATTGTAATTTATGATCAGCTCATTTAATTAATTTTACTTGATGATTTATATCATCCAGGACGATCAGTTATGATCATTAAAAATAGCTTATACTCATAATTTATGCAATGTTTTGAATTTCATATTTTTTTATAATCATCCAGGATGATGCACATTATATTAAATGATCTATGAAAATCATGCCTAACTTGATCCTATTATTAGTCAATCAAATCTAGTGAATTTGATATTCTACTCGTACAGTACAAATTGGATCATAGTGGAAATTCAATATTAATGATTTTGGTTGTCTCAAGTTTTATCCTGGATGAGCTGCATTACGATTGAACTAATCATCTTGGATGATCTCATAATCAAACTAGAAGATCTATTCAAATATTTGAATTGATCATTCAGGCAAAGCAGATCATGTTGGCTGAAAAAGCTATTTTGTACTAATTGGCATGATGATCATAGGATCATACTGTGCGATCCTTATCGGTAGAATTAAATATTTAGGGTTTTTTTAATCCCTCTATTTAAGCTTTTTCAAGGCACTTGATAAGTGTCTTTGACAACCATTATGTCCTCGTTTGTTTGGAGAAAACTTCAAGAGAGAACTTGAAAGGGAGAGAGGAAAGTGTGGAGTTTGAGAGGAAGAGGGCCCTTGGAGGGGGTTTCAAGGGAGTGTGGTGAGGATTTCATATGGTTACTCCAGCAAGATTGTACGTTAATACCATCGGACTTAAGGTTCTTCTTGAGGGAAGTTTTGGGAAGAAGAATATCTCTTTGGTGTTAAAAAATTTGGCTACTCTACCATACCAGAAAAGGTGGAAGTGATTTTGTAAGTGATTCATCACCTAACTATTGGGGCGTAAGGAGTCAATAAAGGTTTAGTTCAATACATGGAATGAGAGGTTCTGAGGAGTGGACGTAGGTCAGGTTTGACCAAACCATTATAAATTTTGTGTGCTGATTCCTTTTATTTTTTGCACATTATTTTCTGCATTTATTTTTGTGATAACTGTGTTGGTGAAATCTCTGATTTTTCTTTTTTTTTGTGAATGTTATTCGCTTCAACGTTGAGTTATAAAAATATTTTCTTTTAGCAAATAAGTTTTTAAATTATTAATTCACCCCCCTTATAATTAGTCTTGGGACTAGTTCTTTAGGGTTTAATAACCCTCACAAACTTATGTAAAATTCTCCAAACAAAGACAACCATCATGGTAGAAATACCTTTATGCCAAAATAAGGAAAAAATATTAGTAACCTCAGTCTTGACTCTAATGGAATTCCAAGCATCCTTGAATTTAAAAGCACCATCTTTGGATAAACCACATAAAATAACATCATTAGCTTCAGTATTAAGAGGAAGATTCAAAATTTGTTGAATAATAGAATAGGGACTAACATTAATAAGCTTGCCATAATTCCAACGATTTTCAAAAAAGAAGAAATTCACCATAACCATCATATTGTAAGTTGAATTAGTATGGAAATCAATGGATGGCCCCAACAAATGATCTTGCAAAAAGAAAATGTCACCACCACCAAGCCCCCAATAGAGAAAGGGATCAACAATGCATTAATTTTGCACAATCTTTTTCACACCTTAGAGTCACCTTGGTTAAAATAATAAGTGGTCGGATGTTTATCCACACAATACTTAGCAAACATAAACTTAGTCCAAGAATTCACAAAGCCAAATCATTCATACTCTCAAAACCTAAAGCCCCTTCATCCAAAACACCACAATATTTGACCCAATAAGACCAAATGATTTTGTAGTTGGTACTAGTCCCTTTCTAGAAAAATTTGTTAAAATTTTTATCAATCTTGTTCCAAATAGCTTAAGTAGGAAGAAGAGTTTGAAAAATATAAACCGACAAAGAGCACAGGACACTACGGATAAGAATAACAAAACTCAAGAAATTAGAATCCTAGGAAAAGTTTGTTCTGCACATTAGTAATTAAATCATAAAAAAAAGAAAGGACTTCTTTTTATCTTTAAAAAGAGGCACCCCAAGGTATTTAATAGGCAAATTGCCATGCTCAAAACCAATAGCATTCTTAATTGCCAAAATACCATCATTAAGCACTTTCTTGGAAGTAATAAAACAACACTTTTATTTGTTCAGAGAAAGACCACTAACCCTTTAAAAATGATTAAAGAAATTCATAAGTTTATTAATCCCATTAACATAAGCATTATTAAAGACAATAAAATCATCTGCAAAACAAAAATGAGAAATAGGGAAACCCAACAAAGTTCTGAAATAGAAGCTAGGAGAATTTTCAAAGAGATGAGCAAGGCCTCTAGATAAATAATCGACAATAATAATAAAAAGAGAATGTAATATAGGATCATCCTTTCTAAGACCATGAGAAGATTTAGAAAAACCATTACTTTTACCATTAACAATGAAAAAAAAGCAAGAATCCTCAATGCAATTCTTAATATAGTTAATAAAATTCATGTCAAAACCAAACAAATTCATAATATTATAAAAAAATTCAAAATCAATGTTATCATAAGCCTTGTCAATGTCAAGTTTTAAAATCATGTTGCCACCTCTCAGTTAACATCCAGATCTTGGCAAAATTTCTGGGCCAAAAAAATATTCTCAACAGTGCCCCTACCTTTAACAAACCCCATTTGATGAGGAGAGATAATTTTAGGTAAGAAAATAGTTAAATGATTCATAAGGATTTTGGAGAGTAATTTATTAAAAAAAGTGCAAAGACTAGTAGGTATAAAATCATTCCAATTACAAACATGGTTCTTTTTGGGAATAAACACAATAGAGGTAGAGGTAAAGAACTACCAACAAAAAAATCATTAACAAGAGTAAAGGTCATTACTAAAAATTTACCAGGTTTGTTAAAGGAATTTAGTGGTGAAACCATTCGACCCCACCACAGAATCTTCATTCATATCATGAACAATCTCTTTGATCTCCTCAAGAGAAGGGGTTTAGAGAGAAGGTCATTATCTTTAAGAGAAATTATATTATGGATAATATCTAGGTTAGCAATATAAGCAAGTTTAAAATCTTTATTAAGATGTTTATGAAAATGATTAACAAAAAGATTAACAATTTCCAAACCATCCTAAGAAACAGAGCCATCATCATGATTAATTTTATAAATAGAAATGTTAGCACATTTCCTTTTTACTAAAGCATGAAAATATTTGGTATTGTTATCACCTTCAACAAGATGTTTCACAGCAGCTTTTTATTTCTAAAAATCCTCCTCCTGAGCTTGTAATTTATAAAGACTATCCTTAACATCTCTCAAAAGTCTAAAATTATCATTGAATGGAGTAAACTGACATTGAGACTCAATAGTGTTCATATACTCTTCAATATTTAAGATATTTTAAAAAAGGCTTTCAAAAATATTATAATTCGACCAATTCCAAACATGCTTAAGACGTTTATGTTTAAACCAAAACCTCCTCATACCAAAGATAGAGTTATCCGGATGTAAAGTGGCATGCCAATTTTCCTGACCAAATCCAAAAATTAAATAAGTAATCAATAAACAAAACCTGATCAAACCTTTGCCATAAGTGACCACGGTTCCAAATGAACTTACTACCAAAAAAACTAATATCCAGTAAATTACAATCCATAATCATGTTATTAAAATTTTCCATAGAATGGTAGATAGGGGAAGAGCCGCCTAAATGTTTAAAAGGAGTTGAAATAGTATTAAAATCCCCTCCAACAAGTTAAGGTGCATTGCAATCACTATGAAAGTGAATAAGTTGCTCCCATTACACTTTCCTCAAATAACGAGAAGAAGAAACATAAACAAAGGAAGCATATCAGTGAGAATTTTAAAAACAATATTACAATGTAAAACTTGAGTGAAATCTTTAACAACATTAATATGAATAGGGTCCTTCCAAAGAACCTAAATCTTATTAGCAACATTAGAAACAGTATATTTAAAACCCAAGTATCAAGCCATGCCATTTAACTTAGAAGAGAAAACAAAAGGTTCTAATAAAACAAGAATAGAGACATTATAAATGTGACATAGATTCTTAACACATAACTTAGAGGAGGGACACCCAATGCTCCTAAAATTCCAAATGATAGAGTTAAACATAAAAATAGGGCTAATAACTAGTATCTGATTGAGTGGTTCTAGGAGTTTTTATAATAATGTTCTTTTTTTTCCTCCTTCTCCTACTTTGAAACTTGATATAACTAGTGTCATTATCATCTTTAGAAAAACATTTATCCATAATATCGATGTCATCTGTATCAGTAAAGGCATCACTATGGTATTGGGTGTTTAAAGGGAAATTACAATCATTTTTTATACCTACTTGCCTCTCAACCCGAGGCAGATCATCCTCCACAAAAATAGCACTTTCTCCTTCATAATTTTGTTACTTAGCTCCTTTTCAACATTAGTCTCCACCACAATGTTAAGACCATCCACCTGATCATTCATAATAGTATTAGAGAGCATCTTATTATTACAATTAGCATTTAATAACACCACCTCCATATTAGACAATTTTTTATCAGTAACATAAGGATTAGAAGAAGAAGAAGGCCTGTTATTTATATTAGTAATGATAGCAAACATTTGTTCATCCATTTTTTTAGAGTCACAAGGTAAAATAGAGGTCAGGTTGAGATTTTCATTTCAACCAAGAAGAGGAACATCACCATTAGAGGGAATCAGTTCAATCAGAGCTATAGTAGGCTGTACAGCTTCTACAACATTATCATAAACTTTAGAATCATTATGCTCAATTATGACATGACTCAGAAAGACATTTCCATGGTTAACTAAGAGAGCATCCTTTCCAATGGACTGTTGGAAGACACTTTCTCCTTACAAAGATGTGGATAAAGTTTGTAACACTCATTTGATCCTTGACTATGCATCTTAAAATGAGAGAAAAGAATAGGCAAATTTTAAAATTCAACTTTTTTGAAATAGCCATTCAATTCAGATCCAATTCAAATCTCATTAGGATGCTTTTTTGAGATATTCAACTCAACTAAAACATGGGCCACAGACATATGAGAAACAAAAGCCATTGATTGATCCATCTGTAAGGGCCTACCAAGAATTAAATCTAAGAAAAATAGAATATATGATTTTAAAAAATGAAGACTCGTATTGGGGAAGGAGATCCACACATGGGCAATAGGAGATTCTTCATGGACATCAAAATCTGGTGTCCATTTGAGTAAGCTCATTTGGCAAGCTTGAATATAGTAAGATCATTATGAAAAATATAAAACTATAATTTAAATCATTGCTTAGTTGAATTACAACATGTCTTGGATCAAGAAAACCAAAATGAAAAGATCCTGAAAGCTTCAAATTAATGAAAAACTTAAGAATAGCATCCATGTTTGGATGCCTGAGAAGAAATTTTTTGACTAAAGTGAAGTTAAAGGGAGCAGCCAGACACCACAAAATCATCAAACATCAAAGTAGAACAAACCTTAAACAAAGTATAATCAAATTGAAGATTTGAAGAAGAAGAAGAAGAAGAGCTAGAAAGAATGTCATTAAGAGAATGAGACTTTCCATTAGGAATCATAGCATTCAGTGGGATAGATGACAATTGATTCGTCATCTCCCAAACCAGCAAACCTAAAAAAATGATAAAAATAAAATGTAAAACTATCACAGAAAGAAGAGGAGGAACATAACAAGGAAAAAAAATTAAGAAATCACGCCAGGAGCGACAAGAGAGAAGCACGGGCTAATGAATCCTAAATCGCCTGAAAATTGCTAGAGAGAACGAGAGTGCAGCAATCAGAAAATGATGTGATTTTTTTTACTAGTTCAACAAAGTCATATAACCTTGCAAAAAATTCATTTATTTATTTTTTTGTTATACATCGTGGAATCAAAATTTATCTAAATAAAATTAAGGAAATAATATAATTATCACAACCGAAAAGTCTCACATAATTAAGACCTTTTCAAGGTCGATCAACATACCTTAGATGATTCATTTTAAATGTTTTAGGCAGATCTCAATCATTTACAACTCTATCCTACAAGGATGTTCTCATTTAATGGAATGAAAGTTGTTAGAAAGCTTTTGATAGTATAAAGAAAAATTTGATAAATCCTTCAGTTTTAGCTACTCTTATTCAATTGAAGATGCTGATTTTATATACAACAGCTTTAAGTGAATCTCCTGGCACATTATTAGCTCAAGTTAATATGGAAGGAAAAGTGAATGCAATTTACTATTTGAGTAGATGTTTACTTACAAATAAAGTAAATTATCCTTTGATAGAAAAATACATTCTCTTTAACCTTTGCTGCTCAAAATTTGAGGCATTATAGGCTTTCTCATAAAGTAAATTTGATACCTAGAGTAAATTCTCTAATATCTAATAAGTTATTCAATATTATCAGGAAGAATAACCTGACGGTAAATGATTCTAACATAATTTGAAATAATATATATCACATTACATGTTGTTGAAGTGCAAGTGATTTGAAATATCTTAGAGGCTCATCCAGTACAAGATAATTTTTTGATAAATGATTACATACTAGATGAAGAAATCATTAAACTATAATCAAATGAAAATTCAACTTAAGAATACTTTTTTGATGTGCTACTTCTAGTCAACAATAAATATTTTATTATACTTTCCCTTGGAAAGCTAGAATCAATTTTTTTTTTCATTATAGATAAAGGCTTGATGTATTACTCTTACCACATGTTAGAATCTTGTACAAATAATGAAGTTGAGTATGAGGTATTGATATTGGGGTTAAAGTTGACTAATTTGAATAAAATTCAAGAAATCAAATTTTTTAGGGATTTGTAGCTAGTGATTAATCCGATAGCTAGTGTTTAACAAGTACTAATGGAAAATTTAATCCATTATAATCATTATATGATGCATCTCCTTGATTAAATCTTTAATGTATCACTATACATAATTCCTCATGGATAGAACTCTAGAGAAGATGCTTTAGTAAAATTAACCAAGACTCTTGTTTTCTTTAAGAGGGATTCAATTCCAATAGAAGTACAAGGTTGTCTAATCCATAAAATTTGAATTTATAAACAAAAATTATCTGCCTAGGTGAAAATTATTTTATTAGTAGATGATGAAGTGGCAGATTGGAGAAAGACCTTCAACAAATACATGCAAGAAAATAAGCTCCCTTGTGATAAATCAACAAAAAATGAAATCAATAAAAGATCTTTATCTTATAACCTTATCTAGGAGATCATTCGTTCATATGTGGTTAAGGAGTTTAAATAAATTGAAGCATAAAAAATTAGAGAAGAAGTTCACACTATATTTTATGGTGCAAATTAATCGGGTCCAAAGATGAAAATGAAAGTTAAATGAATGGGATATTAATGGCCATCGATGTTTGACGACTATAAGAAAGGTACATGTTATTTTATTCAATTCTAGGTAAATAGTGTGGTTCTAAATTAACCACCAATTGTATTACATCCAATAGCTGCTTCGTGGCCTTTTAAAAACTGGGCATGAATATTGTCAATTTAATTTATCTGTCATCCTTCAAAGGTCATAATTTCATATTAGCAGCTACATATTATCTCTCAAAATGGGTACAAGAAATTCTCTTTTGGCCTGTAAAAGATCATAATGTTCAAAACTTCTTTAAAGATAGTATCATATAACAAGTAAATATTATTTTTCGAAATGGCCAGGATAAATTCTCTATAGAGAAGTAAAAGCCCATAACGTTCTAAACTTCTTTAAACATAATATCATATATAGATTTAATATTCCTTATCGAATCATATTCGATAATGGTCTAGCATTCGAAATTACTAAGGTTAATAATTTTGCTAAACATTAATATATTGATTAGAGAAACTCAACAATCTATTACCCCTAGGAAAATGGATTAATTAAGCCATTTGACAAAACACTAGTTTAAAATTCAAATAAAATATTGGATGGCAATAAATACTAATGGCAATAAAAGATAAGAGAGGCTTTGTAAACATAAAAAACCTCATAAAGAACTCCAACAACATCTACACTATTTTCTTTAGTATTTGGAGTAGAGGTTATTAACCCTTTGGAGGTACAATTACCTTCATTATGAAAAAAAGTGAAGTATAAGATCTCTGAAAAGTAGAATGATAAACTCATACTAGAGAAAATTTAAGGTTTAGAAGAGGATAATCTAATGGCTCAGTAAAATCTCGAGTTATATAAAGCCAAGATGATTCTAGCAAATGATAAGTGGATTTGTCCAAGAGCTTTCCGAGTAGGAGATTAGGTTTTAGTTCTATGAAGACCTATTTTTCCCCATCTAAAGACATATGGGAAGTTTAAACTAAATTGGGAAGGTTATTTTGTAATAGAGAAAGAATATCAAAGCAGATCTTATAAATTACATGATTGTAAATGAGATTTCCAATGTTACCTATAAATGGATGGTATCTCAAACACTAATATTATGAATAGTATTAAAAGATAAATTTTATAATAAATTAAATTTACATGCCATTCTTTTTGTGTATTGCTTGATTATATGGAAATTTGCAAAAGAAATTGGGTCCTGAGAATATGATTAGATCTAAAATTCATACCAAAGTTAATAAATTTTAAGTTCCCAAGTTTCTTTAAACTATAAAATCTTTTTTGGTATTTTATAAACATTATCAATCCTTCTTATCTAGGAAATGCTATCCTATTTAATTATAAATTTCATCTATTTGAGGCTCACTATCTCATTTAGATTTCAATTCTTCTTGTTTAGAAGGTGCTATCCTAGTCAAGTATAAATTTCATTCATTTGAATAGCTATCTCATTAAGATTTTAATCCTTTTCTCTAAATGATGTTATCTTAGTCAAGTATAAATTTCATCTATTTGAGAGCCACCACCTCATTCAGATTTCAATCCATCTTTTCTTGGAGTCACTATCTTAGTCATACATAAATTTTATCTATTTAATAGCCTCTATCATAGCCAGATTTTAATCCTTCTTGTCCAGGAGATGCTAAACTAGTTAAGTATAAATTTTGTCTATTTGAGAGTCACTATCTCATTCAGATTTCAGTACTTATGTCCTGGAGATGCTATCCTAGTTAGGTATAAATTTGATCTATTATAGAGCCACAATCTCATTTATATTTTAATAATTCTTAGAGATGTTATTCTTGCCAAGTATAAATTTCATTCATTTGAGAGTCACTATCTCATTCATATTTTAATCCTTCTTATCTAAGAGATATTATCCTAGTCAAGTATAAATTTTATCAATTTGAGAGCCTCTATCAAATTTAGATTTCAATCTTTATTGTCTTGAAGACACTATCATAGTCATGTATAAATTTCATATATTTCATAGCTTCTCTCTCATTCAAATTTCAATCCGACTTATCTCAGAGAAACTATCAAAGTCAATTATCTATTTTATATGTTTAAGAGATGCTATCACATTCATATTCTAAATCTACTTATCAAGGAGATGCAATCTGCATTAAGTATAAATTGCATATGTTTAAAAGAATATATCTCATTCAGATTTTAATCCTTCTTGTCTAGGAGATGCTATCATAGTCAAGCATAAGTTTGATTTGATTGAGAGCTGCTCTCTGATTCAAATTTTAGTCCTTATTATCTTAGAGACATGCTCATAGTCCTATCTATTTTATATATTTGAGAGTTAATATATCATTCAAATTCTAAATCCACTTGTCTAGGGGATGCTATCCTAGTAAAGTAAAAATTTATCCATAATCAAATCTAAATATTAGATAAGCTTCTTGATTCGATTGATCACCTCCATCAATGCTAATACATTTGGTTTACTTTTCTAGTTTATCAACCTATTGGGAGTCCATTTATTGACCCTATTTTTGGATATAGTCAATCCCCTCTATTTCAAGCAACAATCTTTAAACCCAATTAAAAATCAAATTTTAAAATCAATTAATTGATAGTCCCCATTGATAATCCGCTGATCACCTGCTAAATCATTTATGATAATCCATTATTATAAATGACTTGAACTTATCAAAACCCTAATTCTTTCCAAGACATTATATAAATAAAATTTAAATCATATCCATTGATTAGATCCTTTACAAACTCAAAAATAAATTTCAGTGTCAGAACCAAACATAAAACTCCTTGGTCCATAACCTATTTTTAGATATTTTTTTCATTTCCTTAAAACCTGACTAAATGTCCATGGATTCTTGGTCTATAACATTCATATTGATTAGGCATGTCCCTAGGGTCAACAATATCATTTCTAAGGCATTTTAAGATCCCTAAAACCAAAAACTCAAAGTATTTGAATAGACGGCTAAACCTGTAAATATTTATAGGCCATGCCACTGAACATGACATATTCTAATTTTAACCTTGGAGGCCTCTCATAACAAATTAATCATGATTATTATAATTATCATGATACATTTAATCAACATTGATTTTTGGTTGACCACAAAATTCAAAAACCTTATCCCTTAAAAATTAAATTTTCCTTAAGCCTCAATATGGCTCAATCGAACTAAATCATGAAATCTTTTTAACATGTTTAGAATATCATTTGACACATAATAATAAAAAAAACTCAATCTATGATTAACCTTGGTCGACCAAGTCAACTTATGTTGCTCATATAAAGGCATTGAGCCCTAAAGCTACATCTCATTACATTTGAACTTTGCCATTGCATGGAACCTTCTCCAATGAGTCTAACACGTCATTTTGAATAGTTTGAACCCTGCCTTAGCACTTGGGTCAACCTGGTTGACTAAGTCAACCTAGGTTGACCAAATTCCCTTTTAAGAGTTTAAATATATATTTTATATAAGAAGACCTTACCAAGCCTTGGAACCACCACCAAAGTACTCAAAACTTAATTTAAAATGTAATGGACCCAACACCAACCCATGAGTCAACTTGTTTGACCAAGCATGCTTGTAATGCAACTCTTTGCATACTGATTGACCAAGGTGTATTTAAACCCATATAAACCTATATGACTATCCTTCAAGTCCCTAGAAACTAGCCTTAGGTGACCCAAACCTTGGTCTCACATGGGTTAGCAACTTGTGTGAGCCCAAGTAGTCAAAATAGCCAAGCCTTAAACTAAATCCAAGTGTAGCCTAACTAACTTAAGCTAGCACTCTGATTACATTCATAATGGCTCATTACATTTTCCCAGGTAAGCCTAACCCTTGGACTAACCCAAGTTAACTCATTGAGCTAAGTAAATGTCACCCAAATGTTCAAACCTAGCTTACATACATGATTAACCTACCCAAGCCTAGGTGGATCTTTATATAAGTTTAGGAATATTATAAGAAATTTTCTATTTTTGCTGCCATCCATGATTTATCATGTTCTATTGAAATCTTGTTAACTGTCAGCATGTTAACATGGGTTGAGACCATTCTAGAAACCCATCTAAACCTAAGCTCTTGAAGCTTTAGGTATCCATCATTGAACACTTTGAACCTTGGTTGACCGAACCTAGTGGCTAGTAGAGGGCATAAATAGAGTTGAAGTCCAATTCCTGTTTATTTTAAAAATGCTATAAATAGCTCAAAAATTCTTTGAACATGGGTCTGATTTCTCATTTAGAAACATCACTAAGTGTGAGAGATTCCTTCCCTCAACTTCCTAGCCTTCATTGTGAGGTAGAGTGAACTACAATGATCATTCTACTATGAAATTGAAGCTTATGTTCAAGTCTTCTTTGGGCTAAGACTTGTTGAGAAGAAAGGTTCTTGCTACTTAGTTTACCATGCCTAAAGCTAGGCTAAAGCAATTTGAGCTTTGCTATAGGTGATCTTTTCAAACAAAGCTTCATCTTATGAGGGTCCGAGCAAGTGTGAAGAAATGTTCAATCCACTTGGATCAAATTGTTAGATTGAATGTTCTTGATCCATAGATGTTCTATGTGAAGTTTTATTCTATTCTATCCAACTTATCTCTAAGATTTGGCCAAAATACCAATATGGTCATGAAAATGAATCGAGTTGATGATGAAATAATAGGCATCAATTTCAAACAATTTTCCTAATTCTATCATATTGCACTCTATTTGACCTATAATTTCAAAGATTTTAACCGAAGCTATCTGATCTTGATCTAATGGTTTGGATCAAAACCATGTTGATACCATTATTATGCCTACCACTGCATACCCAATTAGATTATGCTGCATGGATAGCACCATCCATTGATTATATAATTAAGGATTACTTTTACTAAAAAAATAAATATATTTATAAAAATTATAACTCCTCATCCATTTGTCCAAATTGCATGTATTTAGGCTCTATGGATTTAGATCGAGAAGTACTATAAAACCTTATTTTGTCAGATCATGGAATCCATTGTATTAACCATAATTCTAGATAAATCCCCTAGTGTATTTCTTAAATTATTCCTAAAATATAGGTCACCATGGGATCCAACTAAATGAAATCTTTCTTGGAGATGTTTAGTACATGTCTAAAAAGTTTTAACTCAATTTGAGCTTTTTAAAGAGTCCAAATGGACTTTCCAAGTTTGTTTGCTTAGGATAGAACTCAGCTTATCATGCATTACCTCTATGGTGATTGATTGTGAATTAGGACTATTAGCTAGCAATTAACTCTAAGCAAGGATAAGTGCAGATTATAAACTGCTCTGTAATCTTTTCACATTCCAATTCATTATCTTATAATTCAAAAGTTTATATCTAAATTTAAACAATTATAAGAAAATTTATTATCTAAAGCTTATACATTAGATCCTTTTAGCATAAATAATTCTTTAGATCCATATGTCTTTCAAAATCTTTAGTATTCACTTTTATTAAGAGTATTCTCTTACTAGATGTAAGTAACTATATGGGCTTTCTTCTATAGGGAGCCTACAACCCAAAATGAAATAAAATTATTCTTAGTTTCTTTATATGGTAGCGAAAAGATTTATGGAATGCATACCTAAGATTAAATCATTACATTAATTTTGAAATTGAAAATGATATGTGAATGTTTCTTTATCCTACAGGGCTAATTTAATATTCCTTATGCATTGTTCAATCATTAATGGAAAGTTTCTCTTCTTAACTTGATAGTGAAATATTAATCTGTCCCTAGGGATGGATGATGGGGGTTATGGCGTGAACTTTTAATTGTATACAAATCTAAAGCTCTATCACCCCTAACAATGCTTAAGTTTTCTTTGATATAAAAATAATAAAACCACACTTAACATATACAAGTATGCATGACTAATCAAGTAATAAAATGATAGAGTAGAGTGTCGAACCCACAAAGAAGTATGCTTACTTGCAATAATTTACTACCATTTACTCTATTGTAATAATTATCCTACTAAAATAAAAAACAATATCTATGAAGAGTCTATCACTAAATGAACTAGTAAAAATATTGGATACAATATTTAATGAAAGTGTTTTGTATTTATGAGTGTAAATTTCATATCTTTTCTAATGAGACCCTTAATTATAGATGTGCGTAAGAGTATATGCATCCCAAGATCTCTATTGAGCTTGTTAGGGTAAAAAGGATATTTTCTAACCTCCTAAAGTTATAGTATCTCCTTAAGAACCTAGAATATATACGTCCTATATCTAGGCATGTAAACATCCAATCTCAAAATTCCTAGTTGTTCTTGTATTTCTTCGTTGATGGTACACATCGCACTATATTGTTACTATACATAAGGCCATATGTGCATTAAATTAAGAATGGGATAATACTAAAAACATTATTTAATATTTATAAAACAAAAATATTTATTAATACTTAACATGAACTATACATCAATATTCTAAAATAAGAGAATTAGCTAGATATAAAATAAAGGACAAGTAAACTCATGGAAGAATTAAAATACAAGATAGTGATATCACCAGAAAGGATCAAAGTATATCCTCTGCACTCTTCCCTTAGCTTATTGAGTTGCTTCAAGAAATATAGGCTAAACACTCCAAAAAATTATATCTTATACTTTCCAAGCCTTCCATAGATTTTACTCTAACAGGTAACTCATGAAATACTCTAAAAAGATGTGCTAAATTTTACATAGGTGACTGAACTCTTTTACAAGCATAACATTATAACTATTTATAAGACAATACAAATAGGCATATGGCACTATGGCGCTTGAAAGAGTGGAGTCGTGGTTCCATTGAAGTGAACTAATGCCTCGACACTAAAACTACTTCACCATTGTAGGGCTTGTTGATGTGGATAAGTTACTTATCATTGCTTAATTTGAATTTACATGTAATGAATATATTCATTAACTTCTAAATTTTAAATTAAATAATATTTCTTAAAAATTATATGTGTTTGTAGTTGAAATTAAAATTTTATTAGTTTACCATCATTTATACTAGTTCCCCTACCCAATCCTTTGTGAATTTAAGTATAAGATTGCAGTCAAACTCTAAGTTTTTATTTGATACAAAATTTTGAATGTATTTTCTTTCTTTTTCTTTTTCTTCTTTTCTTTTCATTTCTTTTTAGAACTCGTATCACATTTCTTTTTGTTTTTAATTTTATGGAGTACATAGTGAATGATTTTGAATATCAATTTTGCTTAAAATCTTCTTACAATCTTAATGAATCTAATTTAAGTATTTAATAAGATTTCTAATTTCAAATTTAGGTAGCTATATTTTTCAAGTTTAGTCTACCCATATCTATTCTTTAACCTTAGGTATTTATCTTCAATTCAAAAGTTAATGCAAAAATGTATAACCTATAATTTTAAGTGAAGTCAATACTTTCAAACATCTTAGTTAGTTAATTATTTGTTTTTTTTTCTATGAATTAAAAAGACGTTTTCCTTTGAACTATTATTTAGGGCTTTACCGTAATCTTAATTTTATGTAAATTTTAATTATTATATTTATTAGGGTTAATTAAAAACTCAAAATGCAAAGATATTAATAGAAGAAAATATAAAAATGTATGTATAAGGGGAATTTAATCAAATATAAATAAAAATGTAAATAAATATTAATAAAAGCCTCATGCGTTTATATGAATGATAGAATAGGGTAAAACCTAATATAGATATAACTAAAACATAGTGTATAAGATAAATATTACTTAAAGCTCCACTCTCACCATCACAATAAGATTACTAAAGATTACTAAAGACACAAGTGGTTTCCTTCAATCAACATTAAGTTTATAGTTTTTTGCTAGACTTGCCTAGATTTATCAATTTGGTTATGGTGCAATGCTACCACTCTTCAAATGAATTTCACTATAATCTTTTTATTTTCCTTTTAGTTAACTTCAGAATTATTAAGCAAATATTGAAGAGGTCTACTACTGAATAAAATTTTGAGATGACTTAATTTGGTTTCCAAATTTTTAATAGAAGCAGCAAAGTTTTGTAATTGAGTACTTAAATGCATCACAGCAATTTCCAATGGTGATTTTATCCTTCCAACATGATTGCTTTGATTAAATCCTGGAGTACATATAGGTCTAGGATTAACATAAGATTATTGAGGATTGTTCCTATTTACTCCTAGATTATTTTGACTAGAATTCATTAAATATTACTAGCAACATTTTTTAACAAATTAAAATTAGAATGGTTCCTCCAACCTAGATTATATGTATTGTAGTAGGGATTATTTTATCTTCCAACAAAATTAATATTTATAATCCCTTCACACTATTATTTTTAATTAAATTTTGATCCTCCAATTACATGTTTGATTTAATTCCTAATCCATAATTCACTTTTATTATGCTAAACTACATAAAAATTTCAACAACTTGTGCAGTCACCATTAATAAAGCATCACATTAAAAAATTTCTTATACTTTGTATAAGATAAATATTACTTAAAGCTCCACTCTTACCGTATTAGTAGGCTACTAGAAATTATTTTCTTCTATTAATTCATATGCATCCTTAAATGGCTTAAACATTAATGATCCTACAACTGCAGCATTTATGATTACTATGAGAGATCCTATTAATCTATTATAAATTTTTTGAATAACCAACCAATTAGGTAAAGTATGGTGAGGGTATTTCCTAAGCATTTTCTAAATCACTTCCAACTCTCATAATTTGACTGTCCTTCAAACTAGGTAAGATAGGTGATATGATTTGTAAGTTTGGTAGTTTTTGAAGGTGAGAAATACATAGCAAGAAAGTTTTAAGACAACTCATTTGAAGTTGTTTATAGAGCCTGGGTTTAAAGAATTCAACCACATCTTTGATTTATCTTTTAGAGAAAATGGGATCAATCTAAGTCTAATAACATCATCACTTACACTATTACACTTAAATATTGCAGAAATTTCTATGAAATAATCTAAGAGTAAATTGGGATCTATAATTGGAGTTCACCCAAACTGAGAATTTGGAACCACTTTAATTATAACAATTTTTAGTTTACAATTATTAGCTTAGATGATAGGACTATTAATGCTCTATTGAATTCCATCTTCCAAACGGTTAGCATAATCCATAAGAAGTCTAGAAAGATCTTTATCTAATACAAATTCAATCATTTTCACAATTTTTAGCTTTTTAAATTTTTCAATGGGTTCTTTCTAGTTCAGAGTCTAACAACAATTGTACCTTTCTATATCTATAAAGCATGCAACCATGAATATTTAATAAGCAAGCAAAACAAATAAAACAAAAGATATAAATAAGTCTAACTATGTAAATAATTTAATAGTATTGTTAAAATTATAAAATAGTAAAGTTCTTCCTCGGTAATGGTGCTAAAAACTAATGTGTGTTATGGAGTGAACTTTTGAATTATATAGAAATCTAGGTTGCTATCACCCCTAAATAATGCTTAGTTTTTATATATATATATAAATAACAAAATCCTACTTAATATATACAAGTGTACATTTCGAATCAAGTAATAAAATGATAAAGTACAGTGGCTGAACTCATAAGGATGTACGCTTACTAACAAAAGAGTACTACCATTTACTCTAATTGTAATAATTATAAGACTAAAAGAGTGATATTTATGTAGATTTTATCATTAAATAAAATAGAAAAAATATTGGACATAATCTTTAATAAAAGTATTTTGGATTTATGAGTCTAAATCTCATATCTTTTTGAATGTGACCCTTAATTATTGATATTATTCAAAACATATTAATACCTTAATCTTTGTTGAGCTTGTAGAGGTGAAAAATATATCTATTGATTTCATATTGTCACAAATAATCCTCATTTTCAACGTCTATATTCTCTCTCTTCGTTGTGGCAATCAAGTTTCTCTTGTTGCATCTCGGTCGTAATTCCTATTTTCTTCTATCATTTTTTCTTCTATTTTTGTTGTGTGGTTTTATTTTTCACTTCAGTAACCTATGGCCTCTCATCCTTAGGTTTTTATTTTGTTTTTTTTTTCCTCATGGAAGCAGGTCCATCTTTATTTTAGCCGTCAACTTGGGATAATTTGCTAACAGCTTCTACTGTTAGCATGAAAGGCTTCTTTGGTGATGCTGGTAACCATTCTAACCCAAAATCTTGCTCTTTTCTCAATGTGCTTCTTGGTGGTGTCCAATCAAATTATTCTACCTTTACTTTTACCAAATCTATGGTTAAAGGTTTTTTGGCTGTATAAATTTTTTAGGATGATATTGTGAAATTGGTTTCTCCTTTTTAGTTTATGTTGGTAGGGAAATTTTCTATTAGATGCCCAAATCTTGATTCGATTAGGTCTTTTTTCAATAATTTGAAATTATCTAGTTTTTTCTTTATTGGTTTACTCGATGCAAGGCATGTTGTTATCCATTTATTGAATGATTTGGATTATAGCTAGATTTTTGCGATATAAATGTATTACATTAATAACTGTCAAATGAGGCATTTAAAGTGGAATCCTTACTTTGATATTAAAGAGGAATCTCTTATTGTGCCTATTTGGATTTCATTCCCAAATTTCAGATTGCATTTATTTAATCCGCATGTTCTTCATGCTTTGTGATCCATTTTTTGAATAATAATCCACATGTTTTTGGAGTGATTTTTTTGAATTATATAAAAATCTAGGTCGTTATCACCCCTAAATAATTTTTAGTTTTTTTTAGACATAAAAATAATAAAATCCTTCTTAATATATGCAAGTGTACAAGTCTAATAAAGTAATAAAGTGATAGAGCAGTGTGTCTGAACTCATAAGGAAGTATGCTTACTAACAAAAGACTACTACCATTTACTCTAATTTTAATAATTATAAGACTAAAAGAATGAAGTTTATGGAGATTATATCACTAAATAAACTAGAAAAAAATATTGGACATATTCTTTAATTAAAGTATTTTGGATTTCTGAGTCTAAATTTCATATCTTTTCAAATGTGACCCTTAATTATAGATATTATTCGAAACATATTCATACCTAAATCTTTGTTGACCCTTAACCAAAAACACTTGCGTAAAGTATGGGTTGGATCAGAAAGCTCAGGTTATTTTATAAATGGTGGATTTAGAAAACATTCTTGATTTTTGTTCTCATTGGATTTAGAAAACATTCTTGATTTTTGTTCTCATTGTAAAGTCCATGGACACTCTTTTAATGAATTTTTTATTTCTCATCCTAATTTAAAAAAGGGAGTAAAGATGAGAAAAATGTGGTTAATTTAGGTAAGAACATTACTGTTGACCATGAGACTCATATCCCTTTAGAAATGTTTGATCAAGGAAACATAGCTAACATACCTATAGATAATCCTAATAATGAGGAGGAAACTCATGATGGAGAGCTTTCATTAGAAGATATTCAACCGGTGCTTCCATTGGATAGATCAGTTGGTAATGTCATAGAAGAGTAAGATTTGGATGCTAGAAGCTTGTCTTTGAAGTATTCAATCCGAAATGGGAATGGAGAGGTTCATCCATTCGATGTGAGTAATGATAGAGAAGGAATGCATAACCAATGTATTTTAAATGTTAATAATGGTGAACAAGTGGTCGATGAGAAAGGTGATAAGGAGGACCACACAGAGGAAGGGGAAATTGTTTTTAACAAGTCTGATTTATTAGGAAAATATGTAGGCATGAAAGATGTGTCTATGTTGTCTCCTTCTTCTAATGCCAATATGATGGATGATGGCTTTACAAAAGGGGGAAGAAGAAATCTAAAAAATAGAAAACTCATAGAAGGTAATTCTTTTAGAGTTACCATGGCTTCTTATAATGATTTTGTCAATAGTTAAGTCCCATATATGGAATGTTAGGGGGGTGGGGAATCCTCCTTGTATTCTTAGGGTAAAAAAATTATGCATGATTTATAATATTAATGTTTTGATTTTATTTGAACATTTCATTCTGGCTTCCAAGATGATTTCAATGCTTACTAAACTTGGGTTTTATTGCTCTTTTAGTAATTATACCAATAAAATTTGAAATTTTTGGAGACGTTGGGTTAATCTTAGCATTCTAAAGGATTTACCTCAAATTGTGCACACTAAAATAAATTTTTATCAGTTTTCTTTTGTTGCTTCTTTTGTTTATGCCTCTTGTTCCAGAGTGAAAAGGAGGAGTTTTTGGAAAGAAATTATGAATTTTTCCTCTAATAATAGTGAGCTGTGGATGGTTAGTGATGTCTTAAATACCATTACTAATGTTTTTCAGAGAATTGGGGGTAAAATGCCGAATTTGCATGCTATGGAGGATTTTAATGATGTTATTTTAGTTTCTAATCTTCATGATATTATTTTTAATGTCAATGGTTTTACTTGGAAATAACGCACTATGTGGCAATATTTAGATTGTATTCTTTTTAATAATATTTGGATTACTATGTATCATATCACCTATGTGGAGAATTTTTCTAAAACCCTCTCTAACAATGCTCCTTTACTTCTGAACATTTCTAAAATGGACAATTCAACCATGTCCAGCTTTAGGTTTCAAAATATATGGCTTTTGCATTATTTATTTCTTACTAATGTTAAAGCTAATTGGCCCATTGTTTCCCAATAATAATTGTTTTGGTATGATTCGGCTTTGACTTAAGCTCAAAAGATTAAAGAAAAATTTAAATTGGTTGAATAAATCTATTTTTAAGACTTTATTTACTAATATTATGGAAATTGGGAAACAAGTTGATTTAGCTGCCAATACTTATAGGAATCTTCCTTCAGCGGCTAACCTTATCTCTTTAAATTAGATCAATGACACCTTAGTTAAGCTTCAAGAACAAGAAGAAGCTTATTGGAAACAAAAAAATTGCTTGCATTTTTTTAAACCAGGGGGATAGAAACACAATTTTTTTTCACAATATTACTAATCATACAAAAAATGTCTAATAACATTCACAAGATATCATCTCCTGAAGGTCAAAATTTGAAGACTGTTGAGTCTTTTTTTTTAGGGGAAACCCACGGAGGGGCCTACGCATTAATATAGAAAAAATAATACAAAGTCCTTAAAGGGACCTCGAGCCCTCTAATGCTCAAAAGAGCTATAAAATTAAAAGAAAAAAACTAGGAGCATAAGGTCCCTACTACACAAAAGTACAAGAAATCCAAGATACATCCTACGGTGCTCAAGAGAGAGCACCCAAAAAGATGGAAGAAAAAAATAACGAGCTTGAGCGATCTGCTTCCTAGCAAAAAACCTATCAGCCTTTAGATCTGCACATGCAAAAACCTACAAGAGCAAGAAATAACCCGCAAAACAGTAGAAAAAGGAACTATAATAACAAAAAGTAAAGAAAATGTTAACACAAAGATATAACCAGTAAAAGTTATGTTGGCAGTAGTTAGACAACCTCCACTGGATAATATTAAAACACCAACCCGAGGGGTGAGCAGACAAAGACCGAGAGGCAACACAAGGGAATTCCAACCAACAAGCCAAAATAAGGTTCCCCGTACCATAAAAAAGAATAAATAAAATTCTAGAAGCAACAACAACCAATAGATTCCCAGATCCAACCCACAACATATCCAGCTTGTAAGGAAAATTACGACTACTCTATACATGAGAAAGATGTAGAAACCAAATATGCTTATAGAAATAATCCTCAGCCACCAAAGAAACACAATCACCACTAGCAATAATAGGCCCAAGTAGTAGCAAAAAGACCAAATAGGAAGTAATCTGAGTGCTCGGATCCAAGACCCAACAAATGAGCCAAAACCAACATAAGGAGGATACCAAATAATGAAGAACAATTCCATTCCAGATCTGATAAAGCTACAGGCACCAACTAAAGTTGTTAAAATAACCAAAATCACGATGAACATAATCCACCAAACCGAGAGCAACCACAACTAGCAACCCAGCAACAAGACAAAAGTCACTTGGTAAAACATCATCATCAAGAAGCAGCAACAGGAATAAATAGAAATCATAACATGAAGAAAAGAAACAGAGAGAACAAAATAGGAATACAGCAGGCAGATTTGAAAAAAGCCAAAAGTGAGCTTGGAGGCTTAAAAACACCCCAAAAAACTAGTAAAGGATAAAGCCATGGCCAGCAACAGAAAATTGGAAAAGCACAAGAAAAGCTAAGCAAAGTAGTATGGGAATCCCAAAGAGAAAGAGGGGAGACCCACAATCACCAAAATAGGACAAGACTGCCAAAATTAATGGAATACATAAGGTAACCCGATTTGATCCAGTCTAACAAGACCCTGCACAAGAATGGGCAACTAAACAAGGGAAAGATCATTCATACCATTAAACTTACTACCCAAAATAGCCAAGGCCTGTGCACAAGAATTCCCCTCATCCAAAATATTAGAAAAGGAGCAGTTAAGGGAATTCAACACCTCTCTAATGTTTCTCCAAATGTAGAACAGGGTAGAGGCACAAGCACAATCATCTTTATCAAGACAAAAATTTAAATCAAAATAAGGATTGGCCTCCAAAATAATATTACTAAGAGAAAGAGTAGCATAGAGATTTAACCCATGAAGAATACCAGAGAAAAAAAGATAATTAGTATCACCATCATTCACCAGCCCAGCAAAACCCAAAATGAAATTTCTATTACGATCTCTGATAAGACCACCACAACCAAAGATACTACCAACTTTAGCATAATCCACATTCAACTTAAAGTAATTGAGATGAGGCTTACACCAAATAGTGCAACTAGTCTTGATTTGAAACTTATCCACCTCCAAGTTAATAACAAAAGAAGTAAGGGTAAAAAAATAGTTCTTGAAATTCTTCAACGAGAGCAAATTGGCAGAATAAAGAGCAGCCACTTTATCCTTAATTTTATGGATGATTCTCTGATGACTCATAACAACCCCATTGAAATGAGATTCATTCCTCTCCAACCAAAGGAACCAAAGGATAAGAGAGGGAATAACATTTCTGACATGTCCTTTAGACTTAACAAAACAATAACCAATCAAATGGTAAATAGAACTAAAAGTATCATATAAGTTAAGATGAAACAAGTCCTCAAAAAAAGACCAAACCTTAACATCAATGGGACCAGAGATGAAAACATGATGCATATTGTCAACATGGAAATAACATTGGCATTTAGAGGGAAAGATAAAACCTCTATACCTTAAATTCTCATTAGTAGGAATAAGCCTATGAAGTAATCTCCAAATAAAAACAAAAACTGTAAAGGGAATACTTTTGTGCAAAATCATTTTGAAAAGCTTAGAATACTCATTTTTAGTTCTGAAGGAATGCTAAGCATCTTTAATACTGAAAGAACCATCTTTAGTAAAAGTGTAAAGTAACACATTCTTCAAATTGTTGTTAATATGATTCTTTAAAAAAAGTTGAATAATGAAGTCAGGGAGAACAACATAAAGCTTCTCCAAATCCTAGCCATTAGAAGAAAATAAATAGTTAATCTTCACCTTAGAAATAGAATAAGTATTTAATAAAGAATCGATCGAATGACCATTAAGTCACCAATCTTGCCAAAAGAAAATATTGCCATTACCAAGGCCCCAAACTAAAGAAGGCTCCCCTTCTATTTAACCAAATAGATCCGATGTCAAACTTTAGAGTGGTCTTTAGAAAAGCTACACATGGAAGGATGCCTCCCTCCACAATATTTGGCCCTTATAAAATTGGCCCAAAGGATCACATTAGACCTAAGGTTATACCACAACTTGAAAGAAAAAGCATAAGCCATATAAACCATAATCTTATATCTTAAGGCCCCTTCTTGCAAAGTACCACAATAACTACCCCATGACTTCCAATGAATCTTAGAGTTATTCCAAGTTCCTTTCCAAAAAAATTATTCAATATTCTATCAATTCTAAGGCACACATTAATAGTAGGAAAAAGAGTTTAAAAACTATAGACAAGAATAAAGGAAAGAACACTTTTAATGAGAGTGAGACGGCCACCGAAGCTTAATAAATTAGAATCAGAAGAGGATAATCTATTATGAACCACAAAAATTAAATCATAAAAAAGAAAAGACTTCTTTCTGCCTTTAAAAATAAGAATGCCCATATATTTTAAATGCAAGTCACCTTGAGTAAAACCAGTAAGATTCTTAATATCCAAAACTCGATCAGGATAAACATTCTTAAAAATAATAAAAAAAACACTTATGCTTATTAAAGGTCAAACCACTAATAGATTCAAAATGGTCAAAAAAACTCAAAAATTTTATCAATCCTATTCATCCAAGCATTCAAAAACATAATGAAGTCATCCGTAAAACATAAATGGGAGATATTAATACCACCTAAAGTTTTGAAATGAAGACTAGGGCATTGTAGAAAAGATCATCCAAGCCCCTATAAAGATAATCCACATCAATAATAAAGATAACAGGAGAAATGGGATCACCATGCCTCAGGCCATGAGAAGCCTTAAAGAAACCATGGCTCTTACCATTCACAATAATAGAGAAAAAAGGACTTTCAATATAAGATTTGATGAGATTGATGAAATTAAAATCAAAACCAAAAAAGCACAAAATATTATAAATAAAACTCCAGTAAATATTATTATAAGACTTAGCAATATCCAATTTCATAATCATGTTACCACCTATCACCTTGATATCCAAGTCTTGACAAAATTCCTGAGCCAAAAGGATATTGTCAGCAATGGCACGGCCTTTAACAAATCCCATTTAAAAATGAGATATATGCTTAGGCAATAAAACCGTTAACCGGTTCATCAAGATTTTAGAGGGAAGCTTATAAAAAATAGTGCATGAACTAATGGGTCTCCAATAATTCACAACGTTGTTCTTAGGAATCAGAATAATAGAAGTGGATGAAAAAAAGCTAAGGAAAAGGAGTACCATTAAGGAAATCAGTGACAGCAAAAAAATGTCATTAAAAATAATAGGCCAAGTTTTCTGGAAGAACTTAGTAGTAAAGCCATCAGGATCATCCATAAAATCCACATTAATATCAAGTAAGGTCTCTTTAATCTCATCAAGAAGAGGAGGCTTGGATAAGCCACAATTATCCTCTTGAGAAACAATATTAGGAATAAAGGAATGATTAGTAATAGAAGTAGGATTAAAAGATTTATTAAGATGCTTTTGAAAAAATTAATATCCAGGTTAGTAATCTCAACATTATCCTCCGTAGCAGAACCATCCTCATGAGGAATTTTATGAATGCAATTAATAAAACATTTCTTATTCACCAAAGAATGAAAAGATTTAGTGTTCTTATCACCTTCTATCAAATTCTTGGCGACAGCTTTCTATTTCCAAAAAATTTCTTCCTGAACTTGAAGCTTACAAAGATCCACTTTAGCCTCATTCAGAAGATAAAGGTTGGGCTCAAGAGGGATCCAACTGACAAAGATCCTCAAAGGAGTTAATCCAGTCTTTAGTAAGTAAAATGTTAAAAAAAAATCCTTAAAAACATTATGGTTCCACCATTCAATACTTGCTTAAGCCTTTTCTATTTGAGTCAAAGTCTATTCATACCATAAATAGAATACTAGGAAAAAGAGGAGCTTGCCAAATGTTTTGGATGACATCAAGAAAATACTCATGTTGCAACCACATATTATGAAATCTAAAATAAGAAGGAAAAGTTTTGGTATTATTCCTAATTTTGATAAGCAGAGTAGAGTGATCAGAGAGGGTGCGGCTAAGGTGGTCAACCTTTGTCAAGTTAAAAGAGTTAAGCCAAGTATTATTAAAAAGAACTCTATCCAGCCTTTCCCACAAGTGCCCACGATGCCAAGTAAAATTATTACCAGAAAAACCAATATCAGTGAGGTTGCAAGCCATGATCATACCATTAAAATTCTCCTTCGACTGATATATAGGAACAAAACACCCTATATGCTCAATCGGGTTCATTATAGTGTTAAAATCACCACCAACAAGCCAAGGAAGATTGCAGACATTATGAAAATTCATGATTTGATCCCACAAGATCCTTTTAGTATAACGAGAGGAAGTGGCATAAACAAAAGACACACAATATTGGAAATTAGAACTTTTAATATTATAATGTAAAACCTGGGTAAAATCTCCAGTGACATCAATTGTAACGTACTCTTTCCAAAAAATCCAAATTTTTCTAGTAACATTCGGCTTAGCATTTTAAAATCCAAATATTTAGCAGTACTAAGAAATTTATCCCCAGATAAAAGAGGTTCAAGAAAAACAAGAATATAAATATTATGAAAATGACATAAATTTTTAACTCTAAGCTAAGAAGAGGGGAAACCAATACCCCGCACGTTTCAAAAAATGGCATTAAACACAAAAAATATAATTATTGAGAAGTATGTATCGGGTGCTCCTAGGAGATTGTAAGATAACATTTTTGGGTTTCCTACCAGGTTTACCATGACCCTTAGTGAAACTCAAGTCATGTTCTTCTCTAGCATAACATTTAGCTAAAATATCAACTTCTGTATCAATAAAAGCATCATCATGATGATGATCAGATAAAAGAATGGTACTATCATTTAAGTTACCAGAAGGCTCCTTAGGAATAGGCTTCTCACCATCCACAAAGAAAACACCGTCTTCTATAGTAGTAAAATTCCTCTCAATTCCTTCATTTAAATTCTTCCCACTCTTGATTTGGACCAAAGGAGGATTCACCTGTGGAGCCAAATCCTCCACCAGCACATAAGATTCCTCTCTAACATGAATAAGGTCAATAACGTGGTCATTCTCAACAATACAAAGGCTAGGATTAGAATTCTTAGTAATATTAACATCCAACACAACCATTTGAGGCAAAGTTTGAAATGAAACACAGGCAATAGATGAAGAAGATGGATCAGACAAGTTATTAGCTACATTAGGTAACATTTTTTCCTCCCCTACAACATAGGTAGGAACCACAGATAGACCATCACCAGAGGAGGGGGGAGCAACCTGAAGAAGATAATGGTGAGCAACCATCTCCTTAACTTGAGATGTAATTCAATTACCTTCAACCAAACTATAATTCACATCATCTTTCAAATTGCATTCTTGCATTCTAGTAGGCCTAACCATTTCTTTTTTCTTTTGTTAACGTGTGGGTGCGATTTAAAGCATTCACTCAATCCATGTCCATGCATCTTATAATGAGAACAAAAGTTAGGAAAATTTTCAAATTCAACCTTTTGAAAAAACCATTCAATTCAGCTCCTAGCCATATCTCTATTTCGTACTTTTTAGAAATATCTAGCTCAACCAAAACACGAGCCACCGAGGGACAAGAAACTGAAGTCATGGCTTGGTTCATTTGCAATGGCCGGCCAAGGATGGAAGCAAGCCCAAAAAGTACTTGAGAGTTAAAAAAAATGAAGCCTTTAATTAGGGAAAGAAACCCAAACTGGAGCAATAGGCTATTCTTGACTGACATCAAAGTCAAGTGTCCATTTAAGAAGCTGCATTTAGCAAGCCTAACTGTAATAAGATCTCATCAAGAAAATTCAATTATAATCAAAGTCATTGCTCAATTTGATAGCCACATGTCTGGGGTCCAGTAATCCAATATAGAAGGAACCAGAGAGCTTTAAATTAACAAAAAATTTATGGATAACATCAAGGTTAGGACGCCTCAGAACAAACTTACCCACAAAAGTAAGAGCCAAAGGAGCAGCTAATTGTGCCACAACTGAATCGTCTAACATTAAGGCGGGGCAACCTTTAAAGGATAAGTTAATAAAATGGAGGCGAAGAGAAGAAGTAGCTGATCCAGCAAGCACTTCCTTAAATGAGTGAGATTTTCCATTCGGGATAGAAGCAACTGGAGGGAAAGATAACAATGGGGTCCTCATCCCCTAAACAAGAAAAAGTCAATGGACAAAACAAAATGGAAGCTTAAAATGACCATGAAAGAGACATACAAGATGGAAGAAGAATAGAACCAAGTAGAAAAGCCACAAGCCGCAGTGAAAATAACCTGTAAAGAGAAAATAAGGCAAACCCAAGGCATAAACCAAAAGCCTAAGGCAGCAGGAAGCAACCACACCAAAAACAAAGGGGTAAAAAACACAAGAAATCTAACCAAAAAGCCACCTAACGAACGCCAACAAGCCCAAAAATTGCCTCAGAAATGCTTGAGGGGAAAAGTAGAGAGCCATTGTACTGAGGGCTTCACTACTTTATTGATTTTGGAAGATGGTGGAGACTCTTGAGTTGATTTATGATTATGGTGTCAAGTATTTTTTTGAATCGTTTAACAAAAACTTTCTCCTTGACTTAGATTTGGATTTTAATTTTATTCCTATGCATGTGTCTGAAGAGGATATTATTACACTCACTAAAATTCCATATTAAAGTGAGATTGAGTCAGTTATTAAAGATATGAATATTTATTCTATAGCCAGACCTGATGGGTTTACTACAAAATTCTTTCAAAAAACTTGGCTTATTATCAAAGATCACTTAATTAATGTTGTTATTGACTTCTTTTGAGGTAATCCTTACCCAATTTGTTTTACTTCTACTTTTATTATTTTCATCCCTAAAAGTGATGTTACTAACTTTTGGAGTGATTTTTGCCTGATTAGTCTATACTCTTTTTTTAACATGTTAGTTGCCAAATTAATTTTTTCTAGATTATCATTAATTCTTCCTAATATTATATCTTTTGAGTAAATTGGTTTTGTTAAAGCGTGTTCTATTTTTTATAATGTTTTATTAGCTCAAGAGATTATGCATGATTTAGAAGCTAAAATTAAGGGTGGGAATGTCATTTTTAAGATTTATTTTACTAAAGCTTATGATAATTTAAATTGGGATTTCCTTTACATCATGCTACAGTCTTTTTTGTTTCAATCAAGACTTTATTAGGATCATTAAGAATAGTATTAAACATTATTTTTTCTCTGTGATTATTAATTGCAAAAATCATGGTTTCTTTAAATTGAGTCATGGCCTTAGGGAAGGTGATTCCTTGTCTCCTACTTTGTTTATTTTAGCTGCTGAATTTCTTTTTTGAAGGTTGAATGAGCTCTTTTGTCATCACCCAAATCTTTGATATCATACTAAGGGTGATTTTGTGGTGTTTCATTTAAGTTTTACTGATGATTTCATCATATTTACTAATGGCTCTTGGAAGATGCTTAAAATTCTTTTTAAATTTGTTAGTTGTTTTCAAAGAGCCAGTGACTTAATCTTTAATTCCATGAAAAGTTGTTCTATCACTGTTAAATCCATAACTCTACCTAGAATCTCTTCTATTCAGGAAAGGTATGAATTTTTTTTGTAAGAATCTCCCCCGTAAGTATTTAGGTACTCCTCTTTATAAAGGTAGAAAGAGATCTCATTTATTTAGAGGCATTTTCTCTAATTTTCAAAATAAACTTTATACTTGGGGTTTTAATTTTCTCTCTTTTGGGGGCTAATTAGTGTTATTTAGAAGTGTGCTTTTTTCTATTCCTATATACTTATTTCACACTTTATCTCCAATAAAGAACACTTGCACTTGACTTGAAAGGATTTTTAATAAATTCCTTTGGCAAGATAACTGGCTTGGTCTTTCTTCTATTGATAAATTACTTAATACTCAATCCACTAATGTTTGTAAAGTGTCTAATTTTATTCATAATGGGGCTTGAAATTTGAAGTACCTTATTGATATGATTCATGATTTTGTTATTAATCTCATATTGAAAGTGCCTTTACCATTTAATCAGAAAGATTGCATTTTATTTAGTAAATCTAAAGATGGGAGCTTTATGTTTAAAGAGGCGTGGCATTAGTTTAGGGATGTGAATGCTAAGTATAAATTTTTCTCTTCCATTTGGCAAAGAGGTATCTCTGCTTCCAATTCAATATTAATATGTAGGAATTTAAATAATTATATCCCTGTTGATATTATCTTGATGAAAAAAGGTTTTTATATTGTGTCTAAATGTTAATGCTGCTATCTTATTTAGAATTTGAATCATGTTTTTGCTAATGGTCTGGTTTCTCTTAAATTTTGGCTTTATTTTGACAATTTGTTTAACAATCAATTATGTAAGAATTACAATAATATCATTGATATCATTTATGATTGGGTGGTTCCTATAAAGAGACATATTATAAATGTGTTACTCACCTTTATTTGATGGTTTTTGTTAAATAGTAGGAGTAAGGCTAAGCAAGATAATACTGTTATGAAAGCTTATCCTGTTATCTTCTAGGTTAAAGATAAAGTGAGGCAATTATTCTTGGCCAAATTGATTAGTTTGGATTTTTTTTAATAATTCTTATCAAATTTCTAAATATTTTGGCATCACGGGCGCTATGAAGAACAATCACTTATCTAAAGCTATTTTAGTTAGATGGATCAAGCTGAATAGGGGATGCTACAAACTTAATATTGAAAAAAAAAGGGATTAAAGCTAGTGTGGTGGTATCATTCGTGACTATAATGGTTATAGTATTGCTATTTTTGTGGGTCCTTCTAATATTACTACTGCTCTTATGGCTAAAATACAAGCTTTAAAGTATGAGTTATAATTATGCATCTTTATTGGGATCACTAATTTTTGGATTGAAACTAATGCTATGCTCATTATCCATTGTATTTCTGAGAATGGCAGTATAAACCCTCTTATTTCTATATCATAAGAGAGAGAGTAAATAATGCCCGTCTCTTATTAATTTTATATATCTCATATTTATAGAGAGGGAAATGTTGTTGCAAATAATTTAGCTAATTTGGATTGTAATATGACTTATTTTATGGATTTTGTGGGGTCTTCTATTCCGCTCAGGGTGCTGGGTCTTGTTAGGCTTGATCATTCAGGCATCTCTTATGTTCGGAGGTCTTAATTTATTGCTCTATTTGTTGGATGGCTCTTTGGTTCATTCTTTTCTAGAGGGATTTAACTTTTGATTTGGTTGGATTTTTTTGATATCTTAACCAGGTTTTTTGCCTTTTATGGGCTATTTTATTTCTATGTTTTGGCTTATTGTTGGGATCAAATTTATTATTATATGATTATTTCATTTGAGTATTTTTAATATGATTTTGTATTACAATTTTAAGTGGCAAGTTTGGTACAGTGTTGTTTTAAGGAATGATCATTCAACTGGATGTTTGGTGATTTATTTATTATTTTGGAATAGAACTCCCGAGATTCACACATTTTGGTACAAAGGAATGCATTCTCACCTTTTGTTGGTTTTGGTTTGTCTGTATTTGGTTATTATTAATCCTTGCATCATAATTATTTTGCATTCTATTAAAGTTTATAACATGGCTCTTTACTTGCAGATCTTTAAGGAGGGTAGGCTTAATGTGGATGATATCCTTTGGTGTTTCATTTTGATTAGTTAAAAACAATCTCTTTTCCTAGTTTACTTGCTCTGGTTTTGCAGTTTGATTATTTTGTAGATAGAAGGGCTCGAGATGATTGGGAGCAATATGATTATTTTTTATAGGATGATGGCGCTGAACTTTTTGTCTTTTTTCTTCCTTTTTGGGATCTGTCCTAGCATACATAGAATGTTATTAGGTGCTTTAGTAATTGATAGAATATGGAAGCATGGGCTCTTAGGTTTTCTTTTTTATTTATATGTAGCTCTTTCGAGCATTAGTGAGCTGAATGTTCCCTTTAAGGACCTTGTAATTTACTTTTTTATTAACATATAGGCCCTTTGTGGGTCCCCCAGCCCCTCCCAAAAAGAAAGTCTTCATATAGTTATAATGTCTCCTTAAGAACCAAGAACATTTTACAAGTTCTGTCTAGGCATGCAAACATCCTATCTCAATATTCGTAGTTCTTCTTGCATTCATCCATCAAGGTTATACATCATACTAAATTTTAACTATACATATGGACATATATGCATTGAATTAATAATAGGATAATATTGAAAAACATCTTTTAACATTTAAAGTATAAGATAAATCATTTGTACTTTACATTATCAATCTAAAATAAGGGAATTAGCCAGGTATATAACAAATGACAAGAATGGTCATTATTATTAAAATTATAGATAAATAAAAATACCAGAGAGTGATATCACTAGAATGGACTAAAGTATATCCTCATGCCTAAACTTATAGATTTGGTTCAAGAAATAAAGACTAAACACTCCAAATGATTGTATCTTATATTTTCCTAGTATCCCTTAGATTTTAATATATGAGGAAATAAAGAACAACTATAAAAGGAAGTACTAAATTTTATATAAGTTTTTGAACTCTCTTACAAACATAACATCACAACTATTTATAGGATAACACCAAAAGGAGTCTTGTGATGTAGCGCTTTAAAGACCAATGTTGTGGTGTCATTAAAGTGAACTAATTGCTCGATGCTAAAACTTTTGAGCTACCATGATGGTTGATGATGTAGATCAACTACCTAGTGAGTAGGCATATCTCTTCATTAAGAGAATGTGTCCATTGGAAGTTACGCTGTAATGTGTGATATTGTTAACATTTGAGAGCTGCAGCATCTGAGTGGCAAAAAATGGTTCCAAGGCATGGGAAGTTATGGCACCATGACATTTTTGAATAATGAATTTGATGTTTCCAAGGTTAATTTTTTGACATGATGCTACCAATATTGTAACACTGAATATTTTTCCACTATAGTTCTTGTAAATAAAGAATTCAACACTACAATATCTAAGTTATGGCATTTATAAGTGTAAATTATATATTATATTATGTGTTTTATTTTCAATAAAAATGTTTTATTTAAGTTTTTTTTTTTGTACAGAAAAAACTATAAAAATTTTTTTCTATGTAGTCAATAACACCATAGTGTTGGAAGAAATAACAATGTATGCCTAGGTGCTCAAATGCTTATATGGAAGCATTGAGTTCTTTTTTTTTTTTTTTTAATAGCATTAAAATGAAAAGTACCTAATACAAGCTAATAGCATCACATTCCTCCTTTAATAAAAAAAAAATGGAGGAGGAATATGTTCCATAATTCAATCATCCCAAGAAAAATCCCCATTAAGAGCTTAGTTAGCACACATGTCTGCTAACTTATTGCTCTCCCTACTAACATAATTGAAAATAACAAGAATAAATTCTTTGACAAAAGAAGAGAACCTTACATCAATCTCCGGTTTATGCAATCCCTTCTTGTTAATATTATTTTGAATGCTTTTAATCACATTTTCATTCTCTCCTTCAATGATAATACCATTGTATTGAGTGATCCAATCCTTGATAATACCTTGTAAAGAGAAAATAGCATCCAATTCAAGACGAGCAATATCCTAATGAATACCGTTGTTTCCAAAAGCAAAAAGAAACCTTCCTTGATGATCTTGGCAAATATCTCCCATTCCAGCTTCATAAGAAGATAACAATGAAGCATCAACATTGATTTTGATCAAATCTGGTGGTGGAGGATTCCAAGACTTATTAAACAAATGAAATGATTGATTAACATCCCATAGGCCCGATTTATTTCTATTGGAAATAGAAATTGAAGTCTTACCAAGAGCATTGGATGCAATATTTAAATTGCTATCCTCCTTTCCTTCATGAATAAGTCTATTTCTAGACTTCCAAAAAGACAACAAAGTAAAATAAACATTGGTGATAAATGTTTTTTTTGGTAGCATTATACTCCAACAAATAAATTAACTCAGCATAGCTATGAAAAATAGGAATTTGAAAGCCCCATTGATTCAAATTTTTTATTGTTTGAATCATTTTATCACAACTCACCGCCACATACTTAATATATTCAATTTCCAAACATCCTCTGGGACATAAATTTCCATCCTTTAGTCTTCTATATTCTGAGATGAAAAGTTGATATAGCTTTATGGTATAATCTCCACCAAAAAACTTCAGTTCTAGGATTAAGATAGATTTTCTTCATCCAAGTCCAATATTTTCCCCCATTTGAATCATTTAACAGAGCTTCAAATGATAAAACTGCCAAAGATTCTCCAGAATTTTAAAAAATCAAATCCATTTGATCTTTGCCGGCCTCCTATTCAATTTTAATTTTTCAAATAATCTGAAGTAGTTCCTTCCCAAATACATGCTGCAATTTTTTCATGTCCCAACCGCCATTTCTAATAAAGTAATCTACAAATAAATCATTGATTTGTAGATTATCAAGGAAAGTAAGCCATTTTACTTAAGGCTTTTTCTAGTATTCATACATCCTCCATGACATTCACACTTTCTCCATTGAAAAATTTCCATCTTATAATCAGTTTAAGAGGCATTGCACCACTCCTTATAATTTTCCATACACTTGATATATTTTGCTTCCAATCAGGTAACCAACAAGAATTCCCATACTTCAGCTTCAAGCATTTATGCTAAAAGGAGTCTTCCTCATTAACATATTTCCATGCAATTTTAGCTCTTAAAGTGTCCATCTTGCTTACACAAGAGTGAAGACCATGTCCCCCTAAATGAAATGGTTTACACAAATTCTCCCAACTAACAAAATGCAATCCATTTCTTTTCTCCACTTTGTGCCAAATAAACTCTCTACAAGCTTTGTCTATTTTAGCCAAGACTACAACCGGTACCAAAGAGTGAGTGCAATAGAAAATTGGAATAGAAAGGATCATCGATCTAGCAAGAATAAATCTCCCTAAGAGAGATATAAACTTGATTCCTCAAGTGTCTAACTTCCCAATCACTTTTTCCAACAAAAAATTGAAGTCTGATGCCACCATTCTTCTCAAAGCAATTTTAACTCCTAAGTAATAGAATTCATTCACATTCTTGAATCCCATTAGTCAAGCATTCTTCCTTCTTCTACTAATGGATTTTCCATAGAAAATAGAAGACTTATTGTAGTTGATTTTTGTTTGGAAGCATTATTGTAGTAACATAAATAGTGCTATAATTTTGTAAAAATTATGGCATTAGAAAGTTAGCTTAATAGTGGTAGATTATCTATTTCCAAATCCCACATTACGATAATTTCTCATGCCTTGTAACCATTTTTTCACCTAGGCACCGCAGTGCTCAAATGTCCATAGCATCATGGCATTACAATAAAAAACTTTCAAGTGACACATTTTATCTATAAAGGGATATGACTTTTCACTATGTAATTTATCCATATTGGCAAGCGCAATGGAAATGCATGAGCTTCAATGATGTGACACTAGTTCACTTCATAGGCACCGCCTTGCCATTTGTTCAAGGGTTGTATCCCTAGTTGCCTTTTTCTATTTTTCCAATAAATAGTTATGATGTTATATTTATAGGGGATTTCAGTCACATGTATAAATTTAGTACTTTTAAGAGTACTTATGAAGTTACCTTTTAGAATAAAATCTAAGGGACACTGAAGAAGTACAAGATACAATCCTTTGGAGTGCTTAGAAGCAACTATATAAGTTACATAAGAGATGCTTTGATCTTTCCCGGTGATATAACTCTCTTGTATTTCACATTCTACCATGAGTTTAATGAAAATGAGTTTGCTAGTTATTCATTCTAAATCTGCTTAATTCTCTTATTTTGAATTAATGAAATAAAGTGTATGTTAAAGTACTAATAAAAACTCTTGTTCTATAACTATGAGAAGATGCTTTCATTATTATCCAAGTCTTTATTTTATACGCATAGTGGGCATATATGTAGTTAAAATATAACGTGATTTATAGTCTGGATAAAGAAATATAAACATAACAAGAAATATTAAGTTAAGATGTCTGCATGCCTAGACATGGGATATAAAATATTATACTATCTTAAAGAAATATTATAACTTTAGGAGGTCAAAAGATATATTTTTCACCCCTAAAATCTCGATAGAGATCTAAGGATGTATTTGATCTGGATCATATCTATAATTATAGGTCCCATTAGAAAATATATGAAATTTATACTAATCAATCAAGAATACTTTTATTAAATTTTATATCCAATATTTTAACTGATTTATTTGATAATAAAATATCCTAAAAAATCAATTTTATTTTAGTAAGATCATTATTATAATTTAAGTAAATAATAGTTGTGTATTGCAAGTAAAGCATACCAACTTATGGGTTCATCACTCTACTCTATCATTTCATAGCTTGATTCAGCTCCTATACTTATGTATATTAGATAGGGGTTGTTATTATTTCTTTATGGGAAAAGCTAAGTATTGTTTTGGGGTGAAAGAGTCCATGATTTTTATATAATTCAAATGTTTACTTTATAGCCCCTATCAAGTTTTTAGCATCATTCTTAGAGAAGTATTTTACCTTTTATAGATTTTATTTATATTATTGAATTAATTAGGTAGCTAGACCTAGTTGTATCTTATTTGATTTGTTTTATTTTATTTATTGATTACATATTCATGGTTATATGCTTTATAGACAAAGAAAGAAATGAAATATAAAGAACCCTTTAAAAATTTTAAATAAGTAAAAAGATTATGAAAATTACTAAACTTGTATTAGATCAAGATCAATTTTGACCTCGTAGTGTTATACTAACCCTTTTAGTAGCTTAAATTCATTAAATCATTAATAGACTACAATCCATGCTAATCATTTTGAATTAAAATTTTCTATAATTCAAATGGTTATAAATTTCAAGTTTGGGAAAGTCCTATTGATGATCTCACTTTACACTTAGTAAAATTCTTAAAAATTTGTATAACATTTAAGTGTAATGGTGTTAGAGATGATGCTATTAGACTTAGATTGTTCCCATCTTCTCTATGAGATAAAGCTAATATGTGGATGAATTCTTCACCCCCATGCTCTATAATTAGTTGGAATGAGTTGGCTCATAAGTTTCTTACAAATTATTTCACAGCATAAAAGCCTACTAAACTTAGATAATATATCACTAACTAATTTGATCCAGTTTCAAGGAGAATCGACATATGAGAATCGGAAGAGATTTATGAAAATAATTAGGAAATGAACTCACCATGGTTTGCATGATTGATTGGTTTTTAAAATGTTTTATAATGGATTATTAGGATTTCTAAGAGCAATAATAAATATTGTAGCTAGAGGATCATTAATATCTAAGCCATTTAAGGAAGCGCATGTATTGAGGGAATGCATACTAATTATTTCCAGTGGCCTATTTATAGGGTAAATCCTTAAAGATTTGTAGGATTACATGAATTTGATACATTGTCAATTTTGACTACACAAGTTACCAAAAATTTTAAGATGTTTAGTTTAAATGAAGAAAATGTAGAATTTAGAACTGAATCATCCATTCAATTAGAAGATCAAAAGTTAATTGAAAAAATAATGTGCAAGAGATTAAAAATATTAATTTGATGAAAAGTAAAATAATCCTTACTATAATGCATATAATATAGGTTGGAGGAACCATCAAAATTTTAAATTGTTAAATAATATTGATGGGAATAATTATTAAAATTCTTGTCAAAATAATCATGGATCAAATTAAAATAATCCTCAGCGACCTGTTATAATATTAGACATATACATAATATATGGTCTAATAAAATTTATCAATTGGAAGTATAAATTACCATTGGAAGATGTAATGATGTAGTTAGGAACTCAGTTGCAAAGTCAAGCTTCTTCAATTAAAAATTTGGAAACTCAATTTTTCCAGTTTGTAATTTTGGTTAGTAGTAGACGTCTTGGAACTTTGCCTTGCAATACTAAGCATAACCCACAGAAAATGAAAAAAGATTCAAGTGATAATTATTTTAGGATTAGTAGCAATATACCACTGCCAAATTAAAAAATTTAGGTTTGGCAAAATACTATAAACTTAGATATTTGTAGGAGGCAACCCAGCTTTTAATATATTATGTGCTTGGTATATTAGATTTAGAAGGGGTAGTGTTTGTTAAAAAAATTTGAGAGAGTGAAGGAAACACCACAGCACTGCTGCACTTGGTCGTACCGTAGAGGTTTAAATTTTTAAGGGTAAGATGAAATTTTAATTTTATTTTTCAACATCAATCCTTCTTGAGTATAGTATTTGGGAGTGTCTTCCTTTACTTTCTAGATTTCTAAAGTAATGAGTGAAAAGAAATAAAAGCATTCGCCCTCAACATGATGTGAAGTTCATGTAAAAAATGAAGACTCCTCTATTTTAATCACCGTGGGTTCTATAATAGTTGATAAAGTTCATGAATTCAGAAATATAGTTTGTGAAATTTTAAAAATCTATAATACATAGATGAAAAAGATGCATGCATATGAAGTTTTAGATCATGAATTTTCTCTTGATCAAGATATTTTACTTTTTTATTTTAGAAAGAAATATTATCATGAAAAAATTTAATCTTTGTGGATTGGCCCTTATACTATCATTAGAATATATCATAATGGTGTCATTAGAATTCATGATAAATAAAATTTTCATATCTTAAAGCTTAATTGTCAAAGATTGAAACCCTTTGGATGAGAAGAATTATGAGTAAGGAAAATCCTATATATATATATATATATATATATATTAAAGAAGTTTTCATTTATGGTATATTTTAATATATGTGTTAATGCCACTCTTATTTTTAGTCTTTTTGTGTAAAGTATTGTTGTTGAGTTAGCGTGATTGGTGTTATGGCTATGATAGCCAATGTATTGTGATGTTTTAAAGTGGTGCTGAATGCACTATCTATCTTGTACTTTATGTTATAGTTTCATATATATCATATTTTTTGTACATTTCTATCATTTATAAGAAAACAAGTATTATTTACTAATGTATATGTTGTTGTTATTTACATTTGATTAAACACTCTTATGCTTAAATATTTATATTCTTCAAATAATGTCTCTGCTTTTTCATTACTTAAGTAACCTAATAAAAATTATTAAAAATTATATAAAATTATGATAATAATAAGGCATTAGATCACCACTTTATAACTATGTAAAATTAATGATTTACTAACTTAGATAATTTAAATTATTGACTTAATTTAAATATATAAGTTATATGTTTATACATTGACCTTTGAATTGAATATTAAAAATTAAGGTTAAAAAAATATGAGTATATCAAAATTATGAATCATAGGCAACCTGAATTTGAAATTAGCAAACTTATTAAATTCTTATATTAAACTCATTAAAAATGTAAGAAGATTGTAAGCAAAAATGATATTCAATATTACAAACTATGTACTAAAGAAAAGTAAAAGTGAAAAGAATTTAGAAAGAAAAGAAGAAGAAGAAGAAAAAGAAATTAAGTATAATCAAAATTTTGTTTCAAATAAAAGCTTAGAGTCTCACTAAAATCTTATAATTAAATTCACAAAGGATAAGGTAAGACAAAAAGTAGAAATGTTGATGAACTTATTTAATTTCAATTTAAACTATAAATACAACTAATCTTTAAGCTGTAGTATTCAATTTAGAATTCAATTGCTAATAATTATATTTATAATATGTGAATTCTAATTAAGAAAAAGTATGAACGACTAGTTAGGATAATTGTGTAGCAAATGTGGGTCCAAGGACTCTAATTTTGATGATAACTAATATTATTTTTTTGTTATAACTATTATTATTGCATATCTATTTTGTTTCCATGCTCCTAACATTTTAGGACCACAAGTCCACTACAACTTCAATTAACTCAAGACCGGCTAAACGAGGGTTGAGCAAGTCTATAATTTTAATTTTTATGTAATTTCATCTTTATTGAGTCAAGTCATATATTTGGTGGACACTAAGCTAAGTAACATTGCACACACACTCAAGGGAGTGAGTTGTTGGGTTAGAAATTTTTTTTTGTTTTTGACCTAACTATCAGGATGATTTCTATTATATTGGATGATTAGTTAAAAATAGAAAACCCAAATTAGGGCATCCTTATTAATTAAGAGTAATTAAACTAATCATATTGTATGATTCGTATCATACTGAACGATCAGTTTAGATTATGAAAAATAGCCATCAATCATAATTTAGTTAATATTTTAATTTTTAAATTTTATACTTATCGTACAGGATGATCCTCATCATCCAGGATGATAGATGACAATCATGCCTAAATTAATCCTTTTATTAAGAGAATAATTAAGGTAAAATTTGATTTAATCAAATCATACAAGATTCATTGAATATTATTCTAGATGACAAAGAACATGTATTGGATGGTAAGGGTTACCACCTATTGTACCAGATGAACAATATAGTTTTTCAACTAATCGTCCATAACGATTGACCCATTTTGTACTAGATGACAGAGCAATCAGGATTATGTTAAGGCATCATAATATATTAAGGCATATGTTAAGGCATCATCAGGTATCGTATTAGAAAAAGCTAAATAGTTTTATACTAATTATTCAGGATTATATTATTATTATCCAAGATGATCAATATATTTCTCTTGAACTTATCAGACAGGGTAATGCAATTCATACTAGCTAAATTGGTATTTTTTAACTAATCATATAGGGCGAATGTATGATCCTAATGGACGATCAGTGTCTCCATAATAAAAATTATGGCTTCTTTTTGAGGTCTCTATTTAAGTTCTCATATTATTCTTGAGTTAATCTTTACTATTGGTATGACTTGAGAGAGAGAGAGAGAGAAGAAAAGGAAGATAGAAGAGCTTTGAGAGAGAGAGAGAGAGAGACAGAAAGAGAGAGAGAGAGAGAGAGAGAGAGAGAGAGAGAGAGAGAGAGACCCAGAAATTGAGAGAGAGAGAGAGAGAGAGAGAGAGAGAGAGAGAGAGAGACCCTTGTGATGGGGAGTTGTGAGGGATTCACAAAGGTTTCTCCAAACAAGGTTTCCACCCTCTTCATTAAGCTTCTTCCTTAATTCCTTGGTGGGTCTGGGCAGACCTTCATCAGCTTCAAATTGAAGGTTCTTTGCCTACTCCAATAGGGAGTAAAAGGATTCTAAGGTTCTCTACCTACTCTAGAAGTGATTAAAATGAATCCATGGTTCTCTTCCTACTTCATAAGGGACTAAAAGGATTTTCAGGTTCTCTACCTACTCTAAGAGGAAGTAAAAGGATTCAAGGTATTTTTCATCATCGAGTTATTGAAAAGATTTTGTAAGGGCTTCACCACCTTACTATGGGGAAAAAAAGTGGGACACAACTTTTAGTGCAATACCTAGAAAGGTTGTTTTTGAGGAATGGATGAATTTCAGGTTGACCTAACCACTATAAATAATTGTGTTCTTTTTATTTACTTTTCTGTATTAATTTCTATATTTTTTGTGATTTGTTCAATATTTGAAATCTCTGATTTTTTCTATTATGAAATTAGTTTTGCTTCTATACAAATTGTTAATTTTATAATATTCAAAAATATTTGAAAAGAAATTTTATAAATAACCAATTCACCCCCTCCCCCCCCCTCTTGGTTAACCTCAGGATAGTTCATAAAGGTTTACAACCCTCATGAACTTTCAAGTGGTGTTAGTGTGGGATTCATAAATTAAAATTTTTAAAACTTTTGAAAAAAATGATCAACAGCTAACTCTACGGAAGGATATTCAATCCCTAAACCACCTCTATTTCATAATATTACTTTCAACTTTTGGAAAAATTGTATATGCACCTTTTTTAAAAACAATTGATTATTACATGTGGATGCTAGTTAAGGATGGTTACTCTACACCTTCAAGTTTAGTAAATGATGTTAAAACTAAAATACATTTTTTTTAAATTGGACTACTCACTATAGAGATTTAGCCCAGCTGAATGCCAAAAGTTTTATCAATTTTTTTTATGCTTTAAAATCTGAAGACTCATGCATGTTTCTACTTGTAATGCTAGTAAAGAGATTTGGGATAAACTCTGTAAAATATATGAAGGAACAATGGAAGTGAAATAATCTAGGCTAAACATTCTTCTTGATGATTATGAACTTTTCTGCATTAAACCTAACAAATCAATTTTTTAAATGTATACTAGGTTTACTGAGATTATTACTTCCTTGGATGCCTTAGGAAATTAGCTCACAAATTATGAAAAATTTAACAAAATTCTTTATTGTTTATGATATTGTTAAGATGCAAAAATCACTACCATTATTGAATCTAAATATCTGAATGTTTATTTCATTTATAACTTACTTCGGTCACTCATTCCCTACGAGGAAGGAATGAGTCAAATTCAGCTTCATGGAGGTGAAAAGAGAAAAGAGAAAACCATAGCCTTAAAGGCTACTGATTCTAACAGTGACTCTTTTGAACAAAATGATGATGGCATTATATTGATGACTAGGCAATTCAAGAGATTTTCAAAGAAAAAGCAAAAAATGTTACCAAAATGGAATAAAGATAAGAATATTAAAGATTCTATAATGTCTTCTGATACTATATTCTCTAAATGCAGGATGCTAAGGCACTTGAAGTCTGATTGCCCAACTCTTAAAGCTCACTCAAACAAGGAGAAGGTTGAAGAACAAACTAAATTCAAGAAGGTCAAGAAAAGGATACAAAAAGTTTTTTCGGCAGACTAAGCATCAGAATTTTCTGAACAGAAGAAGAAGAGGAGGTTACAAACCTATGCTTAATGGCAGATGATCATCTAGATCATTTTAATCAAGAGGAGATATCTGAGCTTACTTATGATCAATTATTTAAAGTTTTGTGAAAATTCATACAACATATAGGAAGATTAAAAGATAACATGCTAGCCTCAAATTTGACTTCTTAATTCAACAAAAAGAACATGAATGCCTAAGGAAAGATCATTCTACCTTGGATAGTAATCATATGGCCATATTAAATGAATTTGATATTTTAAAAAAGAAACATTCTGAATTAACGGATGTTCATAATTCCTTGAAAATATCACATGTTGAATAAGAAAATGCATATAAGATATTAGAAACTCTTGTCTCTAAATTAGTTAATATGGAAAATGTATTAAAAATTAAAAATTGAATTCTTGAAAGTGCAAACAAATTTTACAAATCAAATTAAATGCTTTCAAAGAAAATAAAAAACCACCTTCACTTAAAGAGTTTCAAAATCCATCATCAAAGCATGCATCATTTAAACCTAGGAAGAGGCACTATAACCCAAATAGATTTGTAAATCCTTTTCCAATTGTTAGAAGTTTTTCTTATGGCATGCCTGGAAATATCTCCCATACTTGCACCATTCACCGTAGAACACATTTGGTGTAGAGACCAAACTTTTAAAATTCATAGCATAGCATGCATGCATTTAACTCCTCTTTCCATAAGATGGAACCCAAACTTGTTTGGGTTCCCAAATCTAAAATCTGATGATTTTGTAGAGATTCTCTCATACAAGTCCAAGTGAGAGCATATAATACCTAGATAGTGGATGTTAAAGGAACATGATTGAAAATGCAAATCTATTCATTTTACTTGAGGCCAAGGCAGGAGGTAAGGTGACACTTAGAGATAACACCACCATGAGAGTGGTGGGATCAGGTATAATTGGAAACTCAAAAACTTCATTATTAAAAATATTTTACTGGTAGAGGGCTTAAAAAAAACCTACTTAGTATATACCAACTTTATGATAAAGGATTTAGCATTAAATTTTTGCATAGTAGCTATATGATACGTATAAATGGAAACACTCAAGAAAATAAAACTAATAATATTTACATGCTTGATTTGAACTGTGATAAACCCGCTAATTATTTTTGCCTAAAAATTGTTGTGGATGAATACAAGTTGTGGAAAATGAGAGTATGTCATGTAATAAAAAAACATTAGGAAAATCACCCCAAAATATATAGTGAGAGGAATTCCCGAACTAGAGTTCACTAAATACCACCTGTGTAATGCATGTCAATTAGTAAAATAAGTCAAATCCTCCTTTCACATAATCGAAGACATTAACATTCGCAAACCCTTAGAAGTCCTACACATGGATATTTTTAGACATGTTAGCACTACAATCCTAGGAGGGAAAGTTTTTGGGTATGTAATTATTGATGATTATGGTTTATTCTGGTTAGATTCCTATCTCATAAAGTGAATCTTTTGAGGAATTTAGGACAATTTTGACATGGATTAAGAGGAAGCTTGGTTTTGAAATTTTAACAATTCAAAATGATCATGGTGGAGAATTTCAAAATGAAAAATTTTAATATTACTACAAGGAGAAAGGGATATATTATAATTTTTTAGCTCCTAGAACCGCTCAACAAAATGGGGTTGCTGAAAGAAAAAATAGGACCCTCAAAGAAGCCGTTAGAGCCATGTTAGCTAAATTTTCACGAACAAGATGTGTATGTTGAACAACCCCCATGCTTTGAAAATTCATAATTTCCTAATCATGTGTTTAAATTAAAAAAAGTAATATATGGACTAAAATAAGCCCCTAGTGCTTGGTATAAAAGGCTAAGTACATTCCTACTAGAAATAACCTTTTATAAGGGGAGACTAGATACCACCCAATTTCTAAAAAAGAAAGGAGATGAAATACTCTGTGTCTAAATTTATGTTGATGATATTTTGTTTGGATCCTCTAATAAAAGTCTTTTGTAATGAATTTTCAAAAATAATGGGTAATGAATTTGAGATGAGTATGATGAGAGAACTGACCTATTTTCTTATATTTAGCATAAGGTAGAAAGGATGATGAAACTTTCCATAGTCAATTAAAATACATTAAGGACATTCATAAGAAATATGAAATGAATAAAGCTAATAAAATCAACATTCCCATGAGTTTAATTATTTAGTTAAATAAGGATTAAAATGGAAATATGTTGATAGAAAGAAATACAAAGGAATAATTGTGTCACTTCTTTACTTGACTTCTAGTAGACTCAATATTTTATTTAGTGTTTGTCTTTATGCCAAATTTCAAGTTGATCCAAAAGAGTTCCACTTAGCTGCTGTTATGAGAATTCTTTTATATTTCTTAGGAACCCAAGACTTGAGAATTTGGTATCCTAGGAATAACACCTCCTTTAAAATTATGGAATATTTTGATTCATATTTTGTAGGATACTGAGTTAATAAAAAAAGCACTTCAAGAACATGTCAATTTGTAGGATATTCCTTTGTCTGTTGCTTTAGTGGAAAATAGAACTCAGTTGCATTGTCCCCTACTGAAGTTAAATTCATAACCTTAGGAAGTAGTGTGACCTAAGTCCTCTAGTTAAAAAAATAAATTCTAGATTTAGCATTACACGTAGGAAAATTTTTAATCCTATGTGATAACACTAGTGCCATCTTCTTTTCAAAGAATCTATTCCAACAAATTAGGATCAAATACATTGATATGAGGCACCACTTCATTACGGACCATGTTACCAAAGGAGTCATAGATATGCACCATGTATCCACTAAAAACCAACTTGTTGATATCTTTAAAAAACCACTGGTCTTTGAAACTTTTAGCATCTTAAGAACCATATTAGGTGTACTAGTTATTAATTCTTGAAATTGGCACTTTCTATTTATGATGTTTTGTTTTTTGTTTTATTTATATGTTTATTTCTATTTATATATATATTTTTATCATTTTTTGATTATTTTTTCTTTAGTATTTTTATTTGAATTACATTGATGCTCACTTCTTATATTGAATTCTTAAATGACATTTTTGCCTTATTTTTTGGTTTTAGAAATTCCCAAGTAGTATTTAACCCTTCTAAAATAGTTGAAGGAAGAAAATCTAAAGATTGCCACTCTTCTTCTAATTTCATTAGTTGTGTATTTTTTTCTTTTTAAAGAAAAATCTATTTCAAATTAAAAGTTTGACTTTAAAATACAGATCTGTTTTATCTTTCTACAGTAATCTATCTCATATGAATAATTTTCCATCTCAATGAATCAATTTCAAGTTTTCTTAATCTGGTTGTTGCATTTATCATATGGATATGATTCAATTTTATGATTTATTCTTTCTTGTAGTAGATAGTGAGTTTTTCTTTTCTTATATAAGGAATATAATCTCATAATTGAGAGTATTTAAATGTTTTGAACAGAAGCAAGCTCACAAAAATGATAAGAGACACAAAGTTTATCAAAAATCAAAAGATATAAAAAGTGTGCCAAATAATTAGCAAAGAGGTTGAAAATGAGCCCACAAAGAAATAAGCTTCCATCACTTTCAAATCTTTCAATCTTGGAAGAATCTACAAAACACTTGATATCTTCAAACACATGATTTTTAAAATATTGATTTTTGCTTGATTATTTTGCAATCTTATTCTATCAAAAAAAATGTTTTTTTGAAATAAAGTTAAAAAAAGATCATATTTCCTATCTAAATTTTATTTAATTAGATTTTTGTTTAAAAAGAATTTTTACTTGTCAGGAGACCAAGCTATGGTTAATAAGATCAGTTTTCTACCCTTTCTGGATTTCAATATTGCCGATTCTTTCTTATTTATTTAAACCTACTCACAAGGGAAATTTTGTTGCAACTCAGGAATCTACATTAAGATTTTGATTTTTGATGATAGAAAAATAATATTATTTAATTTATTTTATTATTCCTCTAAACATGTTCTGGATATTTTATGTTTATTATTTATATGTACTAATATTTTAGGGAAATCTTACTCCAGACTACTAAAGATATCATGACATAGTAGATTAGGATGCCATGTAATAAAGTCTATAAATCTTTATTTTTTATTTTCTTGAATATGAGAGAGTGTGATTATAATTGGGTAACCATGCATATACACACAGAGGGAGAGAGTCAAAACTTAAAATTTTAAAACTAATTGTACTATATGACTTCCAATCTACTGTATGATTTGTCATGCTTTTTCCTCCAAAATATAATTAATCAAAGCATGGCTAGTACTTTTGAACTATACATACTATATGATATTGGTTCAAACAGATGACTAATAATGTATGAAATCAGGTTCGTACCAATTCATACCAAATAAATTCAATCATTTTTTGTAATGTTCATTTTTGTTATGATATTAGTTCATATAGGCAACTGAGAATATACAATTTAGGTTTGTACCAATTCATCTCAAAGGAATTCATTCAATTTTTATACTACTCGTACTATACGATGTTAGTTTGTACAAACAACTTATATAGTACAAAATTTGGTATGTCGACATTCACACCAGATAAAGAATGATTTAGATTAATAATTCATACTATGTGATATTAGTTTATACATATGGCTAAGAGTATACAAAATAAAGTTCGTACCATATCATACCAAATGAACACATTAAATTTTGAACTATTTGTATAATACGATGTCAGTTTGTACAAACAACTAATAGTGTATAAAACTAGGTTCATAGAAAGATTTTTGAAATGTTCTTATAGAAGATCCACTATTGCACTGTATGATCTGAAGTCGATTCACTTATAATTTTTAGTTTTTTTATGAGTTTTCTTGTGTTTTCTATATAGAAGTCATAAAATCTAAGACTCAAGTCCTTTCCTCCGATTTTCTTTTGAAAGTGATCATTGAGTGTAAGCGTTTGATAGAGATTGTGAGAGTGAAGTCTAAGAGATCAAGTGAGGGGAAGTTGTGAGAGATACACAAGGTTGCCCAAAGTGAGGATCTCTTTGTCTTTAAATTTTTTCCCATCTCCTCTATACACTTTTGAGAGAATATATTCAACATTGTGTCAAGGTTCTCTACCTTCACTAGGAGGGTGAAAAAGGATGTGACAGTTCTCTGCCTTTATAAGGAGGGTAAAAAGGATTTGATGATACACTGTTATCACTTAGACGGTGTAAAAAAGCATCAGTTTTCTATTGTACTAGGTTGGATTTATTTTTTATTTTTTTTTCTACACTTTAAAGTTTTAGGGTTGAAAAATCATATCCAAACAATAACATATTCAAGGATAATTACTTTAATTTTCTAAAAAAAGTTTTTAAAAAAAATTAAGTTTACCAATTCACCCCCCTCTTTATTAGCCTTGAGACAATTAAAAAAGGTTTAATAACCTACACAAACTTTCAAGTGATATCAAAGCCTATTTTAAAAATTAAGGTTTTGATAACTTTTTAAAAAATGTTCATGGCTACTTTTGGGAACTAGAACACTTCTGAATGATAATCTATCACTAGACCACCTTTATTTGATAACAATCCTTTCAGTTTTTATAAAAATAGCATATCAACTTTTCTACTATCACTTGATTATTACATGTAGATAATAGTACATGAAGGTTACACTAGACTAACTAGATTTGTTGATGGCATTAGAGTTAAAACAACATTCACTGATTGGACGTTAGAAGAAAAAGACTTAGCAATATTAAATACTAAATGTTTAAATTGTTTTTTGTATGCATTAAAATAAGAAGACTATATGAGTATTTCTACTTGCAAAACTAGAAAAGAAATCTGTGATAGACTTTGCATAACTTATGAAGGTAAATGATTTTAAACAACATAGGTTTAACATTTTATTACATGACTACGAATTATTTTGCTTGAAACTAAATGTGTTTATATATATATATATATATATATGTATATATATATATGTATATATATGTACAATTTACTCAGATTATTATCTCATTGCATGCTTTAGGTAGAGAAATAACTATTTTAGAACAAGTTAAAAAAATCCTATGTTGTTTATCTACTGCATATCATGAAAAGATAACTGCCAAAGTTGAGTCGGAATGTATGATTGTATATTCTTTTAATAATTTGCTTGGATCACTAATTGCATTTGAGCAAGTAGTGAATCAAAGACAGACTGATGCAGGTGACAAGAGGAAAGATAAGAAAATTGCTTTGAAAGTGTATGATTCAGAAAGTGATCAATCAATGTTATAGGATGAAGAAGATATTGCACTCATGAATAGACAATTCAAAAGTTTCCTTAGAAGAAAGCAATAAAGGTGTCAGCATTGAACAAATGTAAATTCAACAAAAATGCAAAAGTTTCTAATAAAGTCATTTACCTGAATATTTATTTAAAATCCTTATTCATTGTGTAGTCATGCTATCTTGAACATATAAAGATTGATTGCCCAAATCTCAAAATAAATCCTAGCACAGAGAAAGTTCAGGAGTAAACAAATATTAGCAAAGGCAAAATAAGAATACAAAGAGCTTTTTGGGCTGACTCAGCTTTAGACTCCTCAAAAACAGAAGCAAAGAGAAAGTCCAAAACTTATGCTTAATGGTAAATAAATTGATTATTCATATCAAGAGAAGGTATGTGACTTGTCATATGATGAATTCTTTAAAGTTTATAAGAGAATTCATAATGCATATAGGAAGCTTAAAAAATTGCATGCTAATCTTAACCTAAAGTATTTGAATTTTATAAAAAATAATAATATAAAAATCTTAGGAAAGATTGTGAAACCATAGATAGAAACCACATGGTTTTGTTAGATGAATTTGATTTTACTAAGAAGCATGATTCTTTGAAAACACCTTAAACTAAACTTGAAAATGATTTTATGGCGTTTATTACTGAATTAGATCAAATAGAACATTAGTTGAAAGTTTACAATTCAATTTTATAAGGTGAAAACTCACATCTTAAAGAAAAACTAAAAGCTCTTAAGGAAGATAAGCCAACACCCATATTTGAACAATTTTACAATCATAATCAAAAGCATATAATTTCAAAATTTAGGAAAAGACATTATAACTCACATAGATTGGTAAATCATTTTCCTGGTGTTAAATCTTTTTTATGTGGAATGATAGGGAATATTTCCTACACTTGCACTATTCATAATAGAAAACATTTAGTTTTGAGACCTAAGGTGCATAATACATAACATATCAAATACGTATCTAGATTATTATTGTCGAGAAGTGGACCCAAATTTATCTGGGTTCCAAAGTCTAACGTTTGATAATTTTATAGAATAACTCTCATATATGCTCTCGTGAGAGCAATTGGTACATGGATAGTAGATGTTTGAAATATATGACTAGATATACAACTCAATTCATATTATCATAGGCCAGGGCTGGAGAAAAAGAGATATTAGGAGATAATACCACTAGGATAATGGTAAGTACATGTATAATTTGTTAAGATAGTTGCTATTTGCATGTTTTACATTTTTGCAACTTGTATAGTTACATTTTTGCAACTTGTATAGTTTTGATGATTCCAAATATTATTGTTCAAATGTGTAGTTATCTCCTAAAAAATTTAGAAGATTTATATTTGCTTTTTTGTGTACTAACATTACAGGTGAAACAAACTCTCAAACACGAAGTCTTCAAATCAAATTCAGCAAGAAATACCTTTTACTTTTTGAAGCTTAAAACTATCATTTTATTTGAGACGGAGTGATTGTAATTGAGTGAATAAAAACACACACACAAACAAGGAGATCATATAAAATTTATAATGATCGTACGAGACGATATCAGTTCGCACGGGATGATCAGATAGTTATCTCCTATTAAGATCACATGGAACGAATAGGAACTGGCCAGAAAAATTTTCTAAGTCCTATTTGTCCAGGACGAAATTAAATATCGTCCAGGACAATTTGTTCTCTGTAAGATTTTCGTCCAGACAAAAATAAATTATCGTACAGGACGATTTGGTCTTTGTAAAATTTTCGTCCAGACGAAAATATATTATCGTACAGGACGATTTGCTCACTGTAAGATTTTTGTCCAGACGAAATTAAATATCGTTCAGGACGATCTGGTCCTTGTAAGATTTTTGTCCAGACGAATAAAATTTTCATCCAGATGATTAACCGACTTAGAACAGTTTTTTTCTGCAGTTTTTGGAACCGACCTTGTAATAACCGTTCGTACCGGATGAACTTGGTTCGTATGGGATGATCAGCTTGTACGAAATCATTTCGTACACATATATAAACAGGTTCGTTTCAAGGCTTTTAAGTAATATCGTCAAGGATGATCCATGATCGTATGGGACGATCCACGATCGTATGGGACGATCCACGATCGTATGGGACGATTCACTGCATACATAATTGAAAACTTGCAATTTTTTGGCAGTTTTTATTATCTTTTGTATAAATAGTCCAAATTAGACTGCCACCTTATCTTTTTTGTCACTTGATCTTCGTGCCTTTTGAGAGAATAGCCAATGAGAGAGTTTAAGAGTGCATTCAAAGGAGGATTCGTACCACTGGAACGTGAAGGTTTCACTTGGAGTTTAAAGGTAAGAATCTCTACTTGTGAATTGGGATTACTTCACTCTTTTCTTTCTTCCATCTAGATTCTTGTGAGAAGATCTATCAAGGAGATCTGGTTCTCTACCGACACTTGGAGAGTGTGAACAGACGAAGGGTTCACTGCCTACACTTGGAGAGTGTGAACAGCCGAAGGGTTCTCTGCCTACACTATAAGAGTGTAAAAGGATGGAAGGGTTCTCTGCCGACACTTAGAGAGTGTGAAAGGATGAAGGGTTCTCTGCTCACACTAGGAGAGTGTGAAAGGATGAAGGGTTCTCTGCCCACACTTGGAGAGTGTGAAATAACGAAGGGTTCTCTGCCCACACTAGGAGAGTGTGAAAGGATGAAGGGTTCTCTGCCCATACTAGGAGAGTGTCAAAGGATGAAGGGTTCTCTGCCGACACTTGGAAAGTGTGAACAGACGAAGGGTTCTCTGCCTACCCTAGGAGAGTGTGAAAGGACGAAGGGTTCTCTGCCCACACCAAGAGAGTGTGAAAGGATGAAGGGTTCTCTGCCCACACT
>NW_021319907.1:132105-143622 GCF_001605985.2 Dendrobium catenatum | reverse complement strand
AATATAACTCATTCAAATAGCAACTATTCAAACACAAATAACATCAATATTGATTGGAACCTTCCAAAGCACCAAAATCTTATTAGCAACATTAGAAATAACTTATTTAAAACCGAAATATATAGCTATGTCATTTAATTTAGTAGAGGAAACAAAAGGTTCTAATAAAAAAAATAGAAACATTATAAATGTTACATAAATTTTCAAGCCGTAACATAGAAGAGGGTAACATTCCAAATAATAGAGTTAAACATAAAAAAACCGAGGGTTAATGATTAGCATATGATCAGGTGGTTCTAGTAGTTTGTGGAATGATGTTCTTTTTCTTTCTGCCACTCCTACTTTGAAACTTGGTATAACTAGTGTCATTATCATCTTTGATAAAACATTTAGCCATGATATCCATATCTTAAGTATCAGTAAAGGAATCATTATGATATTGATTTGTTAAGGGAAACTTAATAATCCAACATTCACTATTGGGAGTCATTCTTCTTAAGCTACCAGTTCTTGAGAGAGAAAGTCCGTCTTCCTATTTTTAAATTTTGATTTTCCTTGGGATTTTTGTGATCGGTGGTGGTGGCAGTGGATGATCACCGGCGTTTGTTTGGCATCTTCATGAATGCTCCACGACCTACGGGACCTCTTCGTCCCACTGGTAGAGGTTCAAATGGTATTGTGATCAGAGAAGGAGAGTTACCCCGTTGCCGTCAATTTCATGTTGAAGGTAAGGGAAAGAATGTGATGATTGAAAATATGGCTGGGAAGGAAAATATTGGTGTAAAAGGAAATCCAGGTTTGGCAATTATTGAATCATCAGCGTCGGATGATTTAATTCTACGTGTGAACAATTTCTCTAGGGTTCTTGATACAAGTAAGGGGCGTAAAATCGATGACGATCAGTCGTTAGTGGGAGTTCTGAAGGAAGTTGAAGTTATGGAGGATCATATTAAGGATACAACAGATAGTAAATTTTGGAAGAACAAAAGTAATGAGGTTGCTAAAGCTTGGTCGAAACCAAAGCCAATCAAGATATCATTTAATAAGGACCTGGTCGAATTGTTAGAAGATGGTATTGCTGTTAAGTTGAATGCAGAAATGGAGGCAAAGAATTCTCAAATTTTGAAGAATTCGGTGGTGATTAAAGTGCTGGGAAACAATGTGCCTTTTTCGATTTGTAGTACCAAACTGAGAAGGCAATGGAGCAAGTTTGGTGGTTTCCACTTGATGTCTATTGGTATGAATTGGATTCTGTGTTCATTCCATACGAGTGAGGTGGTTGAAGAAGTTATGAACAGGGGACTATGGTATGTAAATGGATTCATTATTGGGATGGATAGGTGGTCGGCTGCATTTGATCCAAACACGTTTAAAGGAGTTTCGGCACCAGTATGGGTTAGATTTCCGTGTCTACCCTTGTATTGCTGGGATGAGGACAACATTGCAAGAATTGCATCTTTCTTGGGAACGCCAATGTACATTGATGGTAACACATTCCGCTGGGGTAAATGGGAGTTTGCTCGTGTATGTGTGAGGATTAATTTGGAGAAGAAATTGTTGAATGGTGTTTGGGTGGATGGCTCTATTCGAAGGTTCTTCCAATGAGTTGAATATGAGAAAATCGATCTTCTCTGTTATCAGTGTGGTAGAGTGGGCCATAACAGAGATATCTGTCCAGAAAATTTATCCATTGGAATATAGAATCAAGCATTGAAGGAGAAGGAGGTAGTTAAGGAGCATGGCGAGAAGATTATGCCTGAGAGTAAAACCTCTGTGATAAGCTCCGAATATGGTCCTTGGATCCATGTTCACCTCAAAAATAGGAAAGGCAGCAGAGGTAATGTTACTGGAATTGGAATAAATGCTGATAGGTTCGGTAATGTTTTCAGGGGGAACATTAATCAGAAGAATAATTTACAGAAAGATATTAAAATGGTGAATGTGAAGGGTATTGCTGCTGGAAAGAACATCCTGGTTCCAGAAATTATGGCTGAATCTGAAAAACCTGTTGGAAAGGATGCTGTTATAACCAATAGGTTTGCTGTGCTGAGTGAAAGTATTGAAGAAGATTGTCTGGGGAATCATGATGAAGGTGAAAAAATAGAAGAAAGAGGTCGGGACAATATTAATACTAATGCCAGCAACAATGGTTTGGGTACAAATAGTGTTGCTGCCAAGGTGAAGCTATCCAAGGAATTAAGATCATTAGGACCTGTGGAATTGGATTACAAGAAGAAAAAGAGGTATGATAGGTTGAACCCCAAGATTGGGGAGACACCATTTACACCTGTTTAATGCCCTCAATCCTTTTTTGGAATTGTAGGGGAGCTAGGAAAAAAGAAGCTTCCTTATATTTGAAGGACATTGTTAGAGATCAGAATATTTATTTTAGTGGGCTTATGGAGACCAAGTTGTCTAGCATTGATAGAAAAGATGTTGACTATATGGTTGGAAAGGATTGGGAGTATTTTCATTACCCTGCTGTGGGTACTTCAGTAGGCCTTCTGGTATTATGGAACAGGAATATGGTTTCTTTTGATGTGGTGGAGGCATCATCACAAGCAATTGTTGGTAGTCATTCAGTTCCCAGCTTGGAAATTTGGAAAATTTCCACAATATATGGGAGCATATGTTGTAAGGAAAGGGGAAGCTTGTGGAATCAACTTCAGGATTGTATGAAGGATGCAATTCCTTCCATTATTGGAGGGGATTTTAATTGTATTATTAACAAGGATGAGAAGAGAGGAGGCAAAAGGTTCTTGTTCTCTAAAGGACCCAGGGAGATGAAGAGCTTTATGGTTAATTCTGATTTCCATGAAATTGGAAGTGTTGGACCAAGGTTTACTTGGTGTAATAACAAAGAGGGGACCTCTCAGATTTGGGAGAGGTTGGATAGATGTATATTGAATTCGGCTGCTATTCAAAAGCTTCCAATGGCTACTATCAAGCATCTTGCTAGAGTAGCATCGGACCACAGTCCTATTGTTCTAAATATGAAGGATAAAGTGCATTGTAAGGATAAAATCTTTAAGTTTGAGGACACTTGGAGATCATACCATGCAGCTAAGAGTATTGTTTATAACTCTTGGAAGAAGAATGACTTTGGTGATGAATATATAATCCTTCAAAGGAAACTTAACCATACTTTGAAGGCACTTTTTTCTGGAATAAAAATAACTGCAAGGAATTGAACTTGTTGAAGGAAATTTTGAAGAGAGAAATTCTCGATCTTCAAAATAGGGAAGCTTTGGATGGTAATTGGTCGGATTATGATCTTTGTGTGCTCAGGAACAAAGTCCATGAATTGAATATTACATTGAGGCGGCTGTCTACTTGGTGGAAACAAAGGGAAAAAGTAAGATGGCATGAGCAAGGAGATAGAAACTCAAGATTTTTTTAGAATTTTGCATCGGCAAGATGAAATGGGAACCGTATTAATCAGATTAAAGATGAGCTCAATACATTTCATGTGGAGGATGATCAAATTGAGAAGGTCTTTAAAAATTTTTTTGTGAAGAAGTGGAAGCATAGAGAGTGTTAGCTGATGAGGTGGCCGTTAATTGATGAAGTCCAGAAGGTGAATAATGCAGATATGGTGATGCTTAATGAGGATTTCTCTGTACATGAACTGCAGCTCTCGGTTTTTTAGTAGGGGAATAACAAGGCACCAGGTATTGATGGAGTTACTTCTTCTTTCTATAAGAGTTATTGGAGTATAGTTTGGGAAACTTTTTGGAATGCAGTCAACCAGTTTTTCAAAACCAGTATTTTAAATAGAGAATGGAAGGATACATTAATTACTTTGAATTCTAAAGTAAAATACCCTTTCTTCATCAAATTATAGGCCTATTAGCCTATGTCAGATTAATTACAAAATCGTGGCTAGTATGTTAGTTAACAGATTGAAGAAAGTGATTGACAAGATGGTTTTTGAAGAGCAAGAAGCATTCATTCCTGGAAGATCCATATCAGAACATTGTCTCTTGGCATAGGAGATTCTTCATAAGTTAAAATTATCCAAGAATAAGAAGGGATTGATGGCTCTTAAATTGGATATGGAACAGGCTTATGATAGCATGGGTTGGATAACACTTCATGAGGTTCTTAAGTGGTATGGTTTTCCTACTTTGTTTTCTAACCTCCTTATGGAATGTGTTGTAGATGTAAGGTTTATTATCATCATTAATGGAAGGAACTCCAATTGGATTTTTGCTAAAAGTGGTTTCCATCAAGGATGCCCACTTTCTCCTTATCTCTTCATGTTGTGTTCTCAACTCTTATTCAATTCATTGGAGCAAAGGGGGAAGAATCTTGGCATTCGGATTTCACCTAGAGGTCCAAGGATCACACATCTTCTCTATCCAGATGATGTGTTGATTTTGTTTCATGTTTCCATTACTGTAGCGAAAGCATTGAAGAATATATTGAAGGATTTTTATAAGTGGACAGGACAAAGAGTCAATGTCAGTAAATCTCAGATTTTATTTGGTAAGGTGGTAAATTACCCTATGAGGAAGAAAGTTTCTAGAGTTCTCGGCTTTAAGGAGGTCAAGGAGATGATGTATTTGGGAGTGAAGATTTCACTTGGAAGAAGCAAGATGGCAGATTTTCATGAACTTTTGAGTATGGTCATGGACAAACTCAACTCTTGGGGTAAGAAGTCATTATCAATGGGAGTAAGCTCACTCTCATTGAATCTTCTTTACTTTCTATGCCAAATTTCCTAAATACTCACTCTTTGGTTCCTAAAAGAGTTTTGAATGAGTTAGAAAAACTGTGTAGAAGTTTTTTATGGCATAAGAATGATGGGTCTAAAGGTATGCATTATGTTGCTTGGGGTGAAATTTGCAAGATGAGAAGTATGGGGGGTTTGCAATCTCCTTTATTGAGAATTGGTTCTTTGAGAACTAGATTGGCTTGGAACTTCATTCAAAAATCGTACTTTTTGTTTCATCGAACTTTGAAGGCAAAATATGGTGATGAGATTATGAAGGATGATCAGAAGAAAGTCACGTCAAGTGCTTGGAAGATTATGTTGGATGGGGGCAAGAATTTGAAAAATGCTATCAGATGGAAGGTGGGTAAGGGCAACAAAATCAATGTTTTGAATGATGCTTGGTTGTTGGATAAAAGCATCAATCGGTGGCCAACATATGTGGACTGTGATGTGTTGGATGGTATGTATGTTCAACAGTTATTGGTTAATAATGGTGAATGGAATCCTATTTTGCTTCAGAGAGCCTTTCATCTAGAGCCTATCTTGTTGATTAGACAAATCCAAATTGATTATGTGGAGGAGGATAGCATAGAGCTGCTGAAATGGTGTTCGAGAATGACAGTTTTTGCAATAGTTTATGAACAGTTGTTGTTCAACAGGTATACTTTTGAGATGTTGATTTTTACAAATGGCTGCAGAAGCTCAAACTCAGTAAGAAGGTTGAAATCTTCTTGTGGAGGTTAGGTAATGGTACGATTCCTACTAATTTGTTTCTTAAGAATCATAGAATCACTAAAATTGATGTTTGCGAGAGAGGCTACCAAGTGGTTGAATCTTATGAACATATTATGGTGCATTGTAAGTTTATGCTGTAGGTCATTATGAAGTTGCGTGAATGGGGTATTGTGATCCCTGTTTTCAGTTCTTTGGATTGCTGTCTACTTGAGCATAAAAGGCTTTCAACTTGTAATTCTGGAGTTGCCAAGTTGTATTGTTCTGTGATATACTTATCCTGGAAGAACCGAAACTATGTGAAGCACGGTAAGAATGCTTTGCCCGCTTCTATGGTTGCTCCTAATGCATTGTTCTTAGCTGTTTCCAAATCTAGTCCATATCTTTCTAGCTGGGGTACTAATCTCCTTAGGGAGCCTTCAAATACTTGGTGCCCTCCACCGAAAGAGTGGATTAAGATCAACTTAGATGCCTCTTTGCTTAGCTCCAATCTTGGTGGTATTGGTGGAGTCTTTCAGGACCATAAAGGACGTTTGATCAGTGCATTTGGAAAGAAGAAGACTCATTGGGATGTGGCACAACTCTAAATGGAAGCAGTTCTTACGGTGAAGGAGTTCCTGAAGAGTTGGATGTTGGAATGCAAGGGGTTTATCATTGAGAGTGATAATGTCAACATTATCCATTTCATTCAAGATTTATTGAAGAAGAATAAATGGCCTTTGGATAGATGGTCGGCAAAGGATTTATTTTTTCTAAATGATTTCAATAAGGTTGTTTTCCATCATGCCTATAGATATTGTAATAAAGTAGCTAATTGTTGTGCTACTTTGGCATTGGAAAATTGTTTTTCTTTTGATAGTTTTTCTTTTGAAGGTATCCCTTCCATCTTCATGGCCTTAATCAAGAAGGAATGTGATCCTTTTATTACTTGTATCTAGTTCTTTGTTGCTTCTTTTAATGCAAATGTTGCAATTCTTCAAAAAAAAAAAAACATAAACTTACTATCAACTGTCATACCTACCTGCCTCTCACACCGAGGCAGTTCACCCTCTTCGAAGATAGCGCCCTCTTCCTCATAAACTTTATTACTCAATTCATTTCCAACATTAGCCTCCACCAAACTACAATGGCCATACACCTGATCATTTACAATAGTATGAGAGAGTATCTCAATAGTAAAACTAATACTTAATAACACCACCTCCATATCATCTTCTTATTTTTTGAATTTGGCCTTTCGCGGATTTTTCACGATTGGAGGTGGCGGCAGTGGTTGATCTCCGGTGTTCGTCCTCATGAACGCCCCGTGACCTATGGGACCTGTACGCCCAAGCGGTAGAGGTTCAAATGGAATTGTTATTAAAGAAGGTGTGGTAAACCATCGTCGGATAGCCCCTGTTGAAGGTAAGGGTAAGAGCGTGCTGATTGAGAATTTGGTTGGGAAAGATATTCTTGGTGGAAATATGAATCCAGGAGTTGCAATTCATGAATCGTCGGCATTAGACGACTTGATTCTCCGTGTGAACAATCTTTCTAGGGTTCTTGATACGCTTAAGGGGCGTAAGATTGGTGATGATCTTTCGTCGGCGGAAGTTTTAAAGGAGGATATATCGGTGTACGAAGGACCAGTAGAGATGGAATTGCAAAAGAGTAATAGTAATGAGATAGTTGAAGCCTGGTCGAAGCCAAAGCCAATCAAACTATCGTTTAATAAGAAAAGTGTCGAATTTTCAGAAGATGGAATTGCTGTGAAGTTAAATGCTGATATCGAAGCAAGGAATTCACAGATTTTGAAGAATTTTGTGATGATCAAAGTGCTAGGTAACAATGTGCCTTTTTCGATTTGTAGCACCGAATTGAGAAAGCAATGGAGCAGGTTTGGAAGTTTCCACTTAACATCGATTGGTATGGACTGGATCTTGTACTCATTTCAATCGAGTGAAGTGGTTGATGAAGTTTTGAATGGAGAACCGTGGTATGTAAACGGATTCATTGTTGGAATGGATAGGTGGTCAGCTGCATTTGATCTGTACACGTTTAAAGAAATCTCGGCACCAGTATGGGTTAGATTTCCATGTCTACCGTTGTATTGCTGAGATGAAGACAATATTTCAAGGATTGCATCTTGCTTGGGAACGCCAATGTACATTGATGGCAATACATTCCTTTGGAGCAAACGGGAATTTGCTCGAGTATGTGTAAGGATTAATCTGGAGAAAAAGCTGTTGAATGGTGTGTGGGTGGATGGCTCTGCTGGAAGGTTCTTTCAATGGGTTGAATACGAGAAAATCGATTTACTCTGTTATCAGTGTGGTAGAGTTGGCCACAACAGAGAGATATGCCTAGAAAATGTATCTATTGGAATAGAAAATTAGTCGTTGAAGGAGAAAGAAGTTGGTAAGGAAACTGGTGAGAAGAATTTGCAGGAAAATAAATCATCAGTGATTAGTTCTGAATATGGACCCTGGATCCATGTCACTTCAAAGACAGGAGATACAACAGAGGAAACGTTGTTAGGAAGGTGCTGAATGATGATAAACTCGACAATTCTATCAGGGAAGAAAACAATCTGAAGAATAATGCAAAGTTTGTTAGAAAAATAATGGTAAATAAGAAGGATATTCTTGAGGTAAACGATGTCCTGGCTCCAGATAGTAGAGATGGACATAGAAAATCTTTTGGAAAGGAGAATTCGAAGACTGCTGTTACCAACAAGTTCGCTGTACTGAGTGAGGATCCTCAAGAAATATGTTTGGTAGAGAAGGTTAAAGACATAAAAACTACAAAAAAAAAAAAGACCGGGAATGTATTGATGCTGAAATCAATCAAAGTGGGTTGGGTGTCTCCAGTGCTGTTGTCAAGGTGAAGTTGGATAAGGAGTTAAAATCACTTGGTCCTGTGGATGTGGAACATAAGAAGAAAAAGAGGTAAGATAGGTTGAACCCCAAGAGTGGTGAGAGATCAATTACACCTTTTTAATGTCCTCAATTCTTATCTGGAATTGTAGGGGGGCAAGGAAAAAAGAAGCCTCCTTATATTTGAAGGAAATCCTTAGAGATCATAGTATCTATTTTATTGGGCTTATGGAGACGAAGTTGGCTAGAATTGACATAAAATATGTTGATTACTTGATTGGGAAGGATTGGGAGTACTATCATTACCCTACTGAGGGAACTTTAGGAGGCATTATGGTTCTATGGAATAGGAATATGGTGTCTTTTGATATAAGGGAGACATCTTCACAAGTAATTGTTGGTAGTCTCTCGGTTCCTAATTTGGGAATTTGGAGAATTGCCACGGTTTATGGAGCAGAAATTGTAAGGAAAGGGAAAGCTTATGGAAACAACTCCAGGATTGTATGGAGTATACAATTCCCTCTATTATTGGAGGGGATTTTAATTGCATTGTTAACAAGGAGGAGAAGAGAGGAGGCAAAAGGTTCTTGTTCTCAAAAGGACCGAGGAGATGAAAAGTTATATGGTGAATTCTGATTTCCATGACATTGGAAGTATGTGACCAAGATTCACTTGGTGTAATAACAAAGAGGGGACCTCTTGGATTTGGGAAAGGTTGGATAGATGTATTTTGAATTCAGTTGCTATTCAAATGCTTCCTATGGCTACTATCAAGCATCTTGCTAGAGTAGCATCGGATCACAGTCCAATTGTTCTAAGTATGAAGGATAAAATATGTGGTAAGAATAAAGTATTTAAGTTTGAGGACACTTGGAGATCATATCCAGCTGCAAAGAGTATTATTTATAACTCTTTGATGAAGACTGATTATGGTGATGAATATAGTATACTCCAAAGGAAGCTCAAACGTACGATGAAGGCATTGTTTTTCTGGAATAGAAATAAAATCAATAACTTGAATGTATTGAAGGAAACCTTGAAGAAGGAAATTCTTGATCTTCAAAATAAAGAAGCTTGTGATGTTAACTAGAATGCTGATGATCTTTTTTTGCTAAGCAACAAAGTGCACGAACTGAATGTAACATTGAGGCGGTTGTCTACCTGGTGGAATCAAAGGGCTAAAGTGAAATGGCATGAGGAAGGTGATATTAATTCAAGTTTTTTTTAGAATTTTGCATCTACAACACATAATGGAAATTGAATTAATCAAGTTAAATATGAGTTCAATACGGTACAAGTGGAGGAGAATCAAATAGAGATGGTGTTTACAAATTTTTTTTAGAAGAAATGGCAGCATAGGAATTGTTAACTGACGGGTTGGCCATCTGTTGAAGAAATCCAGAAAGTAAATAATGCGGATTTGGCCATGCTTAATGAGGATTTCTCAGTCCAGGAATTGCAGATCTCGGTCTTTCAGCAAGGCAATAACAAGGCACCAGGTATTGATGGAGTTACTTCATCTTTTTATAAAAGCTATTGGAGTATAGTTTGGGAGGTCTTGTGGAATGCAGTCAATTGTTTTTTCAAAACTCATTTCTTAAATAGAGAATGGAAGGATACTTTAATTAATTTGATCTCTAAAGTAAAATATCCTTTGCTTCCATCAAATTATAGGCCTATTAGCCTTTGTCAGACCAACTATAAAATTGTGGCTAGCATGTTAGTAAACAGATTAAAGAAGGTAATTGACAAGATGGTGTATGAAGAACAAGCAGCGTTTATTCCTGGTAGATCCATTTCTGAGCATTGACTTTTGGCTCAGGAAATTTTCTATAAGTTCAAGTTATCCAAGAATAGAAAGGGATTGATGGCTCTTAAATTGGATATGGAACAGGATTATGATACTATGGGCTGGTCAACACTTCATCAGGTGCTTAAGTGGTATGGTTTTCCCACTCTATTTTCTAACCTACTTATGGAATGTGTTGTAGATGTGAGGTTTTCTATCATTATCAATTGAAGAAACTCCAATTGGATTTGTGCTAAAAGTGGCTTCCATCAAGGATGCCCTCTTTCTCCGTATCTATTCATTTTGTGCTCTCAACTCTTATCCAATTCTTTGGAGCAAAGGGGGAAGGATCTTGGTATTCATATATCACCTAGAGGTCCAAGAATCTCGCATCTTCTTTATGCAGATGATGTACAGATTTTGTCTCATGTTTCTATTACTTTAGCCAAAGAATTGAAGAATATTGTGGAGGAGTTTTGCAAGTGGACAGGACAACGAGTCAATATCAACAAATCACAAATTTTATTTGGCAAGATGGTGAGCTACCCTTTAAAGAAGAAGATTACCAGAATCATTGGTTTTAAGGAGGTCAAGGAGATGAATTATTTAGGGGTCCAGATCTCACTTAGAAGAAGCAAATTGGCAGATTTTCAAGAACTCTTGAGTATGGTCATGGACAAACTCAATTCTTGGGGTAAGAAGTCTTTATCAATGGGAGGTAAGCTTACTCTCATTGAAACTTCTTTACTTTCTATGCCAAATTTCTTAATCACTCACTCTTTGGTTCCAAAAAGAGTTTTGTACGAGATAGAAAAACTTTGTAGAAGTTTTTTATGTCATAAGAGTGATGGGGATAAAGGTATGCATTATGTTGCTTGGAGTGAAATTTGCAAGCCGAGAAGTATGGGTGGGTTGAGTTTGCAATCTACTTTATTGAGAATTGGTTCTTTGAGATCTAGATTAGCCTGGAGTTTCATTCAAAAATAGGACTCTTTATTACACTGAACTCTGAAAGCAAAATATGGAGATGAGATTATGAAGGATGATCACAATTTAATCACATCTACTGCTTGGAAGATAATGCTGGATGGGGGTAGAAATTTGAAGATGGCTATTAGATGGAAGGTGGGAAAGGGAAATAAAATCAGTGTTTTAAATGATGCTTGGTTGCTGGATAAAAGCATCAATCGATGGCCAACTTATGTAGACTGTAATGTGCTGGAAGGAATGTTTGTTCAGCAGCTTTTGACTTCTAATGGTGATTGGAATTCTGAACTGCTTCGTAGGGCCTTTCATTCAGAGCTAATTCTAATGATTGTTCAAGTCCAAACCAAGGTGGAGGAGGAGAATATAGAATTACTGAAGTGGTGTTCAGGGAAAATAGTTTATGCACTAGTTTATGAACAAATGCTGAATGACAGATA
>NW_021319907.1:85475-132005 GCF_001605985.2 Dendrobium catenatum | reverse complement strand
CCCTATGAACTTAGTCCCAAGCTAACCAAGAGGGGGGTTGAATTGGTATTTAAAAATTCTTAAGACAAAGAAAGAAAATTATAAACCAAATCACACCACAAGAAATTAATGCGGAATTAAAAAGTGCAAAAGCAAAAATAAGAACATAAGATTTATAGTGGTTCGGTCTACTCGACCTACGTCCACTCCTTGGAGACACCCTCCAAGTATTGCACTATAAAATGTGACTCTTCTTTAGCCCCCACGGCTAGGCGGAGAAGTCCTTACAAGAACCTCCTTTTGCTTCCTCCTGAGGCTGGTAGAGAACCACAACCAAAAGCAAACTCCTTACCTCTACCGACCCTTCCACGGACGAGAAACTCCAGACGAAAGACAAGTAGAGCGATCCTTGAAGCAATCCTTGTGAATCCCCCTCACAAGCTCCCCCTCACAAGATCCTCTCTCTCTCACTCTCTCTCTTTCTGTCCTCAAGGTCTTCTCAGGTCAAGGCAGCAGCCAAAGGTCTTCAAAAATGTTGAAGAAGACCTCTTTAAATAGAAGAGCTCAAGAGGAGCTCATTAATTGTAAGTAGCCGACTTTATCGTCCCGGCTGATATGGACATCGGCCTGACCGATCAGTACAAATCAAAGAAGATCGGCCATAGCATCGCCCTGGGAACAGTCCTGGATGATTGAAATTTAGCTTGATCGTCCAGGCCGATATTACGATCGTCCTGGCCGATTAGTTCAAATCAGAGGCAAATCGTTCTGAGCATCGCCCTGTTTATGACCTGGCCGATATTTATCGTCCTGAAGTAATTCAAGGATTTTGAATGTATCGTCCTGGCCGATCCTGCGATCGTCCATGACGATATGATTGTATCAATTACCCTTAATTACTCCCTTGATTTCCTGATCAATTAAGACATAATTTGGTAATTTTGTCCAGGCCGATATGGGGATCGGCCTAGCCTATAATTTAAAAATACAGTATACCTTAACTGTCTAAGGCGGCTACTTCTTTCTATTTTGAGCTTATCGTCCAGGCCGATACACGTATCGTCCAGGCCGATAGGTTAATATCGGCTGCCTTAATTAAGAATCCTTAATTAGACTTTCTGTTTTAAGCTGATCGTCCCGGACGATATAATTATCGGCCGGGCCGATGTGGGCAAAAACAGAACTTCTAAGCCTCTTAAGTGTGTGTGTGAAGGGTTACTTAGCATCAGTCTTTTTGACCATTACAAGTAGACTCAAAAAGTAAAAAATTACAGACTGACTCAACCCTAAACCTACACAATTCTGAACTTGGCATTCTTCATGATCATCCGATTTTCAATTCCTGAAAAGTTAAAAGCAACAAGTAGTCCAAGAGAAGTAGTGTTTGTCAATCATCAAAACATAAGCCATGAAAAATAGATTTGCAACATAAATTAATCTGGTAATTAAGAAAAGAAATTAAGGATGATTCATACAATCACATCGTCCGAGACGATTGTAAGATTGGCCAGGATGATCAGTTCAATAACCATAGTTGCTCCTGGATGATAAATATTGGACAGCTTAAATTTTGGGCGATGCTCTGGATGATTTTCCTCTTATTTGAACTAATCATCAGGGACGATCGTGAGATCAGCCCGGATTATCATGCTATTTTGGAATCATCCATAACTCTTTTCAGAGCGAATGTCTGGCCGATGGTCTGTGATTTGAACTAATCATACATAATCATCCTGGACGATAGGAACACATTTCTTTTATTCATCTCAGATCATCCCGACTGATTAGGCTTAAATTGCACTGATCGTATAAGATGATATTAATATCATCCTTGACGATAAAGATGACAACTTGCAATTAATGAACTTTTTGAAGCTCTTCTATTTAAGAGCTATTGTACAATGTTTTAAACAATCTTTTGCTACTGTCTTGACCTGAGAAAGCCTAGAGGAGAGAGAGAGAGAGAGAGAGGTTCTTATGAGGGGGAGCTTGTGATGGAGATTTACAAGGGTTGCTCCAAGCATTGTTCCACTTCTTCTTCCACTAGAGTCTCTTGCCCTTGGAAGGATTGGGAGAGGTAAGCTTCAGCGATCGATCAAGGTTCTATGCCTGCTATAGGAGGAAGCAAAAGGAGTTGGGTTCTCTGCCTTGCCGGGGGTGGCAAAAAGGAGGTTTTTATAAGGGCTTCTCCGCCTTGCTGTGGGAGTAAAAGGAGAGTCACTTTGGTAGTGAAATACTCGGAGGGTGCCTCCGAGGAGTGGACGTAGGTCGAGTTTACCGAACCACTATAAACCCTTGTGTTCTTTTTTCTGCTTCCATATTTAATTTTCCCTCACTTATTTTCTATGGTGATTTTGGTTTGGGCTTTGTTGTGCTTTGGTTAAAAGATTTTTTTTTTAAGTACCAATTCACCCCCCCCCCCCCTCTTGGTTAGCCTTGGGCCAGTTCATAAGGGCCTAACATCCTTAATGAACTTTTAATAAGAAATGTGCTAACCATCATATACCATGCACTAAGAGCTTTCTTCTATCTATAGAATCACTTTTTAGTTTATAAACATGATTATGAAAGGTTGAATTTTCAAATCAAGGGGATTGCGCTACATAGACATCTTCCTTAATTACTAAATTTAGAAAGACAATCTTAATATCCAACTGATATAGTTTGAAGCCTCTAAAACATGTAAATGCTAATAGAATTCTTACGGATTTTAACCTTGCTACTAACTTGACCTTTTTCATAATCACTACTCTAGAGTCATTCATCTTATTCTAGTACACCTACTTAGTTCATACAACACTCAAGTCCTTAGGTCTACTAACTAACATCTATTTATAATTCCCAAAAAATTGGTTTAACTCTACTTAAATAGTTAGGATCCAGAATTTATCAGAAAGATATTGCTCTACACATATGGGTTGTACCATAGAGATGAATATAGAATGATTAACTACCTTCTTAAGTCCGTACCTAGTTTTGACTCCTATAGCTGGATCTCCTAAGATGGGTTCTTGTGGATGACTAGATGAATATAACCACTCTCTTGGCAATGGCTCCTAAGGTTCTTCTTTATTTTCTAGATGAATGGATTCTTCTCTTTTAGTAACTTATACCTCTTCTTCTTCTTGAAACTTAGGCTCCCTAGATCTACTAAAATCATCAAATACCAGATGAGTTGACTCCTCTAAAACTAAGGTCCTCTTATTCAAGATTCTATTGGCTTTTCCTATAGAGGAATAACCTAAGAACACTCCATCTTATGTGGGAAAAAACTTACCCATAGGAGATTTTCAATTAAAAAGAATGAAACATTTACACACAAAGACAAGAAAATGATCAAGATTGGGTGCCCTTCCAAAAGTATCTCATAGGGTGTCTTATTGAGTTTGGATCTAACATTAACTCTATTTAAAACATATTAAGCAGTATTCTCTACTTATGCCAAAAAATACCTAGGTAGAGAAAATTCTTCTAATATAACCTTAACAGCTTTTATTATTATTTTATTCTTTTTTTTAGCTATCCCATTCTGTTGAAGGGTCCAAGGAAAGAAAAATGATTCTTTTATTATCTCCTTACAATACGATTCAAAATTATCATTCTCAAATTCTCCACTTTGATCACTATGAATATTAGATATCTCTCATCCTAATTTTCTTTGAATCCAAGTGGAGAATATTAGAAATTCCTTAAATGATTCACTTTTTTTTAGATATGAATCTAACCTATGTTAATCAAGATAAATCATCAACAGTTATATATTAATATGTTTTTCCTCCTAACCTAGTTTTACTAACAGGCCCAAATAACTCTATATGTAGGATTTCTAGTGTTCTTGTACTGATGATGTCCATAATAAAATGAAATGATGATTTGATTTATTTTCTTAGTTGACAGGCATCATAAAAGTGCTCCTTAGAGAAATTTAGCTTGGGTATGCCTCCAACTAAGTCTTTAATTAAGGATTAAATTTTGATTGGTTATCGTACTATACAATATGGTTCATACTATATGATCAACTGAGGCTATTTTTGATCATCACAAACATTGTATCAGACAATCCCTTAATTTTTTGAACTAATTGTACTGGACGAGGTGAAAATCACACTGGATGATAGTAAGCTTTTAACATATCCTACTATATAAGTTGATCATACTAGATGATGAAAAGAGATGAGTTTTTATCATCCCAGTATTCATCCTATATAAATAAAAGGAAAATAACATATCGTATTAGACGATGTTTTATCATATTGTATGATTTTGTTTAGAAAAAATGACTTTTCGTACTCCTTTATACCAGGATGAAGGCAATTTTGAACTAAACGTGCTATACAATAATGGATCATACTGTATGAATAGAAATGACTAAATTAAAATTTAGGGTTTCTTGGAGCCAGATTTATATATGAATCTTCTATCTTTTGAAAGAGTGAATGAGAGAGGAACATGACAAGAAGGAGACATCTTGAGAGAGAGATACTTGAGAAGATTTTTGGTTTGTGAGAGGAAGGAGAATGTTAGTTTTTGAGGAAGGAGTTTGAGGGAGATCACATGGTTGCTCCTAGCCTGCTACATGCTTGCTCCTCCTGTGGCCCGAGAAGATCTTGTGGGAAGCTTTCAAAGGGGAATATCCTTCAAGGTAGATGTTCTCTAAGGTACTCTTCCTTCTCCAGCAGGGAGAAAAATGAGATAGTTCACTGCCATCACCAGGAGGATGACATAATGTTTGGTACTTTGGCATGATGGGAAGGTGGAAGTGAGGGTTTATAAAGGCTTCTCCTCCTTGCTGTGGGGTCGAAAGGAGAATTATTTTTTAGTAGCAAAATTCTTAGAGTGGAGGACTCCCAGGAGTAGACGTAGGTCAAGAGACCGAACCACAATAAATATTATAGTGTGATTTTTTCCATTTACCACACTTTATTTATTTTTTGCATTTTATGATTGTTATAATTGCTTGGTGAAAATCTTGTTCTATTTCTTTGTTGTGTAAGTTAAAATTTCACTACCTATTATTGAAATCGTGTTTAACTCATTTACTTAGGCATCAAGTTAATTTTCTTGTTTAAAATTAAAAAAAAAATTAGAACTCCTATTTAGGATTGTTATTTTATTACAAAAATTTCCAATTCAACCCCCTCTTAGCATATCTCGTACTTTCAATTGGTATCGGAGTGGGATATCAAAAATAGTGTTTTAAAAAACCTTAAAAAATCAATTATGGCTCATTTTGGTAATCGTAATACCACGGAGGGTTATTCTATAACTCATCCACCCCTGTTTGATAACATTTTATTTGATTTCTAGAAAATTAGAATGTCTACATTTTTACAGTCAAAATCGTATGTAGATGTTGGTTCGAAAAGGTTATAGTGCACCTTTCAAACTTGTGAATGGCAAGAAAACGCAAGTACCTTTTAGTGAATGGAGCAATGAGGATAGTGATCTAGTGCAATTAAATGCAAAGTGCTTAAGTTATTTCTTTTGTGCATTAAAATCTTAGAACTTCATAAGAGTATCTACTTATGCTACTGGTAAGGAGATCTGGGATAAACTGTGTATCACATAAGAAGAAACTAGTGAGGTTAAGCGGTCTAGATTAAACATTCTATAATATGATTATGGACTTTTCTATATGAAACCTAATGAAATCATATTTGACATGTATACTAGATTCACCCAAATAGTGATGTCCTTACATGCACTAGGTAGAGAAATTTCTAATTCTTAAAAAGTTAATAAGATTTTGAGATGCTTATCAAGTTTTCATGATGCTAAAAGTTACTATAATTATCAAATCTAGAGATTTAATTATTTATTCAATTGACAATTTGATTGGGTCACTCAATGCATATGAGCAAAAAGTGAGTCAAAGGTAAAATGATTCAAGAGAAAAGAAGGAGCGGATGGTGGCTTTGAAAGTGAACAACTCAGGAAGAAAAAGTTCTAATGCAGAGAAAAATAACAATATAGCCCTGGTGACCTGACATTTTAAGAATTTTTTGAAAAGAAAATAAAGGCATCATCAAAACAGCTGGAATAAAGGTAAAAGTTCAAGACCTGCTAAAATTTCATTTGACACAATTTATTCTGAGTACAAGAAATTAGGTCACCTCTAAGCTGATTGTCCCAACATAAAGTTCCAACCAAATAAGAAAGAAGGAAAGGAGAAGGTGAATTATAAGAAAAGGGAAGATGAATACACAAAAGGCATTTTTGGGCAGACTCTGCCTCATAATTGTTAGAAGAAGAAGTAAAGGAGAAGGTAACAAATTTGTGTCTAATAGCTAATGATAATCTTGATCAATCGGATCAAGATGAGGTATGTCAACTTTCATATGAAGATTTGTTGGTTATTTTTGAGAAAATACATGACTCGTATAGAAGGTTAAAGAAAATGCATGCTAATCTTAATATTGAATTTAGTACTTTACAAACTAAGCATGCTAACTTAGTTAAAGAACATTCTAGTTTAGATAGAGATCACATGTCCCTGCTTGATGAGTTCGATGCATTAAACAAGAAGCAAATTGATTTATTAGATGTACATGAATCCTTGAAAAAAATGCATATTGAATTAGAAAAGAAGTTTGATAAATTAGAGAAAGTTGCATGGGAAATAGATCACAATAGACATCTTTTAAAAGTGGAAGTTACATGATATGAATATGAAAATAAAACGTTGAAATAAAAAATCATAGCACTTGAAAAAGAGAAGACATCATCCTTATTAACTCAATGAAGAAAACCCCTAGCATTGCATGAATCACACAATTTTAGGAAAAGGCATCACCACCCACAAAGGTTAGTGAACCCATTTCCCTGTGTTATGTGCTTTTCTTATGACCTGCTAGGTTACATAGCCCACACATACATGATTCACCATAGGACACATCTAATGTGGAGACCTAAAGTGCATTCATCGTAGCATAGGATGTATACATCTCTTTCATGCAAGCATAAGGAGGAACCTAAACTCACTTGGGTTCCAAAATCTAACCCTTGAATGACTTTATAGGGGTTCTCTCATAAAATACCTAATGTGAGCTTGTGTTGCCTAGATAGTGGCTACTCGAGACATATGACTTAAGACATGAAGAAGTTCATAATTCTAGAGACCAGAACTAGAGGCAAAGTAACATTAGAAGACAACACCACCCGGAAAGTTGTGGGCTCAGGTATTGTTGGAAATGTAAAAAAAAATTAATTAAAAATGTTTTATTAATTGATGGTTTAAAGCATAATTTGTTAAGCATTAGTTAGTTATGTTATAAAGGTTTTGAGATAAATTTTCTTTCCAACAAATGCCTGATTAGTTTAAATGACAAACTTGTAAATGAAGGAAAATGAATAAATAATGTTTAAATGTTAGATCTTCATTGTATTAAAAATTCAATTTTTCTTTGTTTGAAAATAATAATTGATGACTTGTGGCTATGGCATAGGAGATTATGCCATGCTAGTATAAAAACACTTAGAAATATCTCCCAAAAAAACCTAGTTAGAGGTGTACCTAAGTTAGACTTCACTAAGAACCATCTATGTGATGCCTGCCAACTAGGAAAATAAATAAAATCATCATTTCATTCAATCAATGATGTGAATACATTTAGGGCGCTAGAAATCCTTCACATGAACCTATTTAGACCTATTAGCACAGCTATCCTAAGTGGGAATAATTATGGATTTGTAATTATAGACGACTTCACTATATTCACTTGAGTAAGATTCCTAGCACATAAGAATGAGTCGTTAGAAGATTTTAAGACTTTCTCCACTTGGATTCAATGAAAATTAGGATGCAAAATCTCAATAATCCATAGTGATCATTGTAGAGAGTTTCAAAATGAAAGGTTTGAATCATTCTATCATGAGATAGGATTAGAGCATAACTTCTCATCCCCTAGAACTCTTGAGTAAGAGAGAGAAAGTTTTGAATTCCTATTTCGCGGGTTTTTCAGCCGGTGATCTTGTAGCCGGAAAATCCATGGAGGTGGATGTCCGTCAAAATTTGATGGACAACTTGGATCTGAAGAATGAAAATTTTGAATCGTCGATGGAGTTTGTGGAGGAAAAAGCTCTTGAAGGGCAAACAGGTTCAAGAAAATTAATGGACAAGGATGACACTCGGAGAAGACGGTCGAGAGGTATGTTGGTGATAAATGAGAATGTCGCCAATGTTTCTAAAATCTTCCAACAATTTATTGGAAAAGGTAAATCGATTGAGTCGAATTCTATTACGAAAACTCCAGTTACATTGAATAAGATTGAGGCACAAGAGATTTTCTAGGATCGGGAAGCTTCTTCCTCGGGTATGAACATTTTTGTTCAAAGATTTGGAAATCGAAATGCTAATCAGGGCAACAGCGAAATTATTTAGAATCGATGGATTTCTGAAAGCAATATTGTTATTCTGAAATCCTTCAGACAGGCAATCCAAACTGAGTTGGACTCAGAATAGATTAAGGAGGCAAGTGCGAATCAGATTGTTGATCAATTGACAGAGAAGAATATTGATAAGCCGAATATTGGTAATGTATAGAATAGAAAACCATACATCAAAATACACTTTTGTGAATAAGAAACTAAATAAAGAAGCTAAAATAAAGAATGCGAATCTACTGGGGAAGTCACTGGTTTGCAAAGTGTTTGGTAAAGACATAAAACCTCAAGATGTTTCATGGGAACATAGAAGACAATGGGCTCAGTTTTATAAATTCCATTTCACCACTTTAGGAATGGGGTGGTTTCTATGCTCATTTAGAACAATCAAAGCCATGGAAGGTGTCCTGACAGGAAGGCCATGGTTTGTAAATGAACATATCATTGGAATGGAATGATGGTCACCAGAATTCTCACCGTCATCTATGGAAAGTCTTACATCGCCCATTTGGATGTGGATGCCTCATTTAACATTGCAATGCTGGGATGAAAAAAAAATAGCAAGAATCACATCAAAAGTAGGGACACCATTGATGTTAGATGGCAACATGTTCAATTGGGGAAGAAGAGAATTCGCCAGGGTTTGCGTTCGAATAAAGTTTGATCAGAAACTACCAGTTGGAGTGTGGGTGGAAAGCATGGGAAGAAGATTTTATCAAAAATTTGAATTTGAAAGAATTTCAAATTTTTGTTTTGATTGTGGTAAATCGGACATGTTATGGAAGATTGTAACAAAGCAGATTCTTTTGAGAACAGGAAATCTGCAAAGGAGTTATCCCAAGATTCAAAGCAGTTAAGAGAAGAGGAAGAAAACAAGATCTATGGCCCTTGGGTGCTGGTGAACAACAAAAGAAGGAAGCAAAATGTAGTATACAATAAGGAAACGGCCAGGAAAATAGTTGATAAGATGGTTCAGCACAACAACAATTGGAGAATTACGTCAAAGCCGATGAATATAGAAAGCATGGAAAAATTAAGCATTAATCTGAGCAAAACTCTTCCAGCACCTCAACCTCAGGTAAATCTCCTAATTGGAGAAGGAGAGATTATTAATGAAAATGTGGAAGGCATTGATTCTAAAAGTAAATTATTGGAAATGTAAAAAAAAAAAATTAATTAAAAATGTTTTATTAATTGATGGTTTAAATCATAATTTGTTAAGCATTAGTCAATTATGTTATAAAGGTTTTGAGATAAATTTTCTTTCCAACAAATGCCTGATTAGTTTAAATGACAAACTTGTAAATGAAGGAAAATGAATAAATAATGTTTACATGTTAGATATTCATTGTATTAAAAATTCAAATTTACTTTGTTTGAAAATAATAATAGATGACTCGTGGCTATGGCATAGGAGATTATGCCATGCTAGTATGAAAACACTTAGAAATATCTCCGAAAAAAACCTAGTTAGAGGTGTACCTAAGTTAGACTTCACTAAGAACCATCTATGTGATGCATGCCAACTAGGAAAATAAATAAAATCATCATTTAATTCAATCAATGATGTGAATACATTTAGGCCGCTAGAAATCCTTCACATGAACCTATTTAGACCCATTAGCACAGCTATCCTAAGTGGGAAGAATTATGGATTTATAATTATAGACGACTTCACTATATTCACTTGAGTAAGATTCCTAGCACATAAGAATGAGTCGTTAGAAGATTTTAAGACTTTCTCCACTTGGATTCAATGAAAATTAGGATGCAAAATCTCAATAATCCATAGTGATTATTGTAGAGAGTTTCAAAATGAATGGTTTGAATCATTCTATCATGAGATAGGATTAGAGCATAACTTCTCAGCCCCTAGAACTCTTGAGTAAGAGAGAGAAAGTTTCAAATTCTTATTTCGTGAGTTTTTTAGCCGGTGATCTTGTAGCCGGAAAATCCATGGAGGCGGATGTCCGTCAAAATTCGATGGACAACTTGGATCTGAAGAATGAAATTTTTGAATCGTCGATGGAGTTTGTGGAGGGAAAAGCTCTTGAAGGGCAAACAGGTTCAAGAAAATTAATGGACGAGGATGAGGCTCGGAGAAGACGATCAAGAGGTATGTTGGTGATAAATGAGAATGTCGGCAATGTTTATAAAATCTTCCAACAATTTATTAGAAAAGGTAAATCGATTGAGACGAATTCTATTACAAAAACTCCAGTTACCTTGCATAAGATTGAGGCACAGGAGATTTTCCAAGATCGGGAAGCTTCTTCCTCGGGTATGAACAATTTTGTTCAAAGATTTGGAAATCCAAATGCTAATCAGGGCAATAGCGAAATTATTGAGAATCGACGGATTTTTGAAAGCAATATTGTTATTCTGAGATCCTTTAGACATGCAATCCAAACTGAGTTGGACTCAGAATAGATTAAGGAGGCAAGTACGAATCAGATTGTTGATCAATTGACAGAGAAGAATATTGATAAGCCGAATATTGGTAATGTATAGAATAGAAAACCATACATCAAAATACATTTTTGTGAAGAAGAAACTATTTTCATTGAAGATGGTAAGGTTGTTCAATTAAATAAAGAAGCTAAAATAAAGAATGCGAATCTACTGGGTAAGTCACTGGTTTGCAAAGTGTTTGGTAAAGACATAAAACCTCAAGATGTTTCATGGGAACATAGAAGACAATGGGCTCAGTTTGATAAATTCCATTTCACCACTTTAGGAATGGGGTGGTTTCTATGCTCATTTAGAACAATCAAATCCATGGAAGGAGTCCTGACAGGAAGGCCATGGTTTGTAAATGAACATATCAGTGGAATGGAATGATGGTCACCGGAATTCTCACCGTCATCTATGGAAAGTCTTACATCGCCCATTTGGATGTGGATGCCTCATTTACCATTGCAATGCTGGGATGAAAATAATATAGCAAGAATCACATCAAAAGTGGGGACACCATTGATGTTAGATGGAAACTTGTTCAATTGGGGAAGAAGAGAATTCTCTAGGGTTTGCGTTCGAATAAAACTTGATCAGAAACTATTAGTTGGAGTGTGGGTGGAAAGCATGAGAAGAAGATTTTATCAAAAATTTGAATTTGAAAGAATTTCAAATTTTTGTTTTGATTGTGGTAAAATCGGACATGTTATGGAAGATTGTAACAAAGCAGATTCTTTTGAGAATAGGAAATCTGTAAAGGAGTTATCCCAAGATTCAAAGCAGTTAAGAGCAGAGGAAGAAAACAAGATCTATGGCCCTTGGGTGCTGGTGAACAACAAAAGAAGGAAGCAAAATGTAGTATACAATAAGGAAACGGCCAGGAAAATAGTTGATAAGAAGGTTCAGAACAACAACAATTGGAGAATTACGTCAAAGCCGATTAATATAGAAAGCATGGAAAAATTAAGCATTAATCTGAGTGAAACACTTCCAGCACCTCAACCTCAGGTAAATCGCCTAATTAAAGAAAGAGAGATTATTAATGAAAATGTGGAAGGCATTGATTCTAAAAGTAATGATTTTGAAAATCATGATCATTACTGCATGGAAGGCAAAGAGACAGAAATTTCATTCGAAATAACTGAAAACAAAGCAGAGCAGGGTGACTCTTTCAAATAATCCTTTTAAAATTCTGGAAGAAATTGATGAAGAACAACCAGTGAATATAATGATTAAAAAGGTGGAGATACAAGTGGAGAACAATAGGGAGGTTTTGGAAATAAAACACCCAACATTCAAAGAGCTGGTGGAAAACAGCATGGTGACCTCCAAGGTGTCTAGCGGCAAAACCAAACTTGCTAAGGAAATGAAAATGCTTGGACCCATTTAAATGTCTTCAATTTTAGTATGGAATTGTAGGGGAGGAAAAAAAAAAGTTGCCTCCCACTACTTAAAAAACATGGTAGTAGAAAATGGTTTGTTTTTCATTGGCTTGTTAGAAACAAAAATGGAAAATTTGGGCTGTGATGATGTCAGGAAAATGGTGGGGAATGATTGGGAATTCCACCATGAAGCAGCGTCAGGAACTTCAGGAGGAATACTAGTACTACGGAAACATAGAACAACATCGTTCAAGGTGATTGTTTCATCCAAACAATGTATTATTGGTGAGCTTATTACTCCAAAAGGTAATATAGTCAAAGTGTGCATTGTCTATGGCAACAAAAACCTGTATGAAAGAAGAAAATTGTGGGAAATGATAGAAGAAAATATGAATTGTGAAGAGCCGTGTATTGTTGGAGGTGATTTCAACTGCCTAGTGAATAGCAGTAAGAAACTTGGAGGGAAGAAGTTTGTGTTCTCTCAAGGCCCCCCAGAAATGAAGGAATTTATGACTAATAATGATTACCATGACATTGGTTTTAATGGTCCCAACTACATGTAGTGTAACAACAAAGATGGTCTGGCAAAAATTTGGGAAAGGTTAGACATAATTTTGTTAAATTCTAAAGTGATTATGGAATTTTCAAATGCAGTTATTAAGCATCTTCCAAGAATTTCTTCGGACCATTGTCCTGTTTTTCTCCAGATCGATAATAAAGCAAGACATAACAACAGAGAGATTAGGTTTCAAAACATAAGGTGCTCGTATGAGGTAGCTAAAGGCATCATAACACAATCTTGGAGAAAAAATGACTTTGGTAATGCAAATGAAATTTTACAAAGGAAGATCAAAAGATCTCTTAAAAACCTATTTTATTGGAGCAAAAACAGGTTAAAAGAGCTGAATTTGAGAAATCAGGCACTTAAGTATGATATTATGGAATTAAAAAATAGAAATGCTGCTGAAGGAGGCTTGAGCCAGGGAAATCTTATTCTCGTGAGAAGCAAAGTCGCTGAATATAATTCATATTTAGCTAGAATCGCTACTTGGTGGAGACAAAGATCAAAATGCTTATGGATGGAAGAGGGCGAAAGAACACTAGATATTATCACACTTATGCTACTGCAAAGAAGAGAAGTAATCAAATTCTACAAATTGCTTGGGAGGATGGAACGTTGGTTTCAAACCAAGAAGATATCCATGAAATTATGGAGAATTGTTTTCTCAAACAAGTGGCGCAAACGTAGTTGTGACTTGAAGAATTGGCCAATGTTCAAAAGCTCTGAATGCATTCAGGATGACAAGAGGAAAATTCTAGAAGCCAATTTCACTAAAGAAGAGTTGATAGCAACACTTAATAATATGGGAAACAATAAATCACTAGGAGCTGACGGTGCTAATGCCTACTTTTTCAAGAATTATTGGAACATTGTGGAAGGAACGACATGGAATGTTATTGATGACTTTTTCAAAATAGGGGAAATGCCTGAGCAATGGAAGGAAACTGTGGTTATTCTGATTCCGAAAATTTAGAATGCTAAAGATTGTTCTAAGTTAAGGCCAATCTGCCTATGCCAAACGATCTATAAATTGGCAGCAGGAATGATTCTCAATAGATTCAGGAATTGCCTCCCAAAAGTCATTTCTGAATACGAAGGAGCATTTGTTCCGGGCAAAAGAATTTTGGATAATTTCCATATTGCACGGGAGATTATCTACAAGATGAAATCATTTGTTGCTAAGCCTAGTTATTTTCTTCTGAAACTTGACATGGAGCAAGCATACGATTGTATGTGTTTGGAAACTCTAAAGCAAGTTTTGAAGCTAACAAGTTTTCAAGAGAAATTAACAAATTTGATTCTGCAATGCATTTCAAAACCAAAATTTTCTATAGTGATTAATGGCAGAAGAACTAAGCGGATCAATGCTCAATGCGGTTTTAGGCAGGGGTGTCCTCTGTCTCCAAGCTTGTTCATTTTATGCTCTGATCTTCTATCAAAAGCTCTCAATGAATATAAGGTGCAATTGGGGAAGAGACTAGCAACGAATGCAGATAAGATAACACATTTATTGTTTGCAAATAATGTTCTGGTGACAGCTGAAGCATACTATAAAAAGGTGAGAACTTGAAGAAAATTTTCAAAAGCTACTACAGCTGGACGGGCCAAGCTATCAATTCTCAGAAGTCTATGGTTTTATATGGTAGGAAAGTCTCAAAAAAGAAAAGAAGCAAGCTTAATAAAATTATGGGATATAAAGAAGTCAAAGAATTCTACTACTTGGGTATTAAATTGGCTTTAAGAAGAATGAAGGCTGAAGACTATAGCAGCACCATTGAAAAAGCGATGTGTAGACTCAATTCTTGGGGAGCTAGGTGGTTATCACTGGCTGGTAGAATCTTACTCATCAGAACAGCCTACTCGAACATGATTTCTTACCAGGTGGCAAACTCTCTCATTCCTAAAAGCATTTTGTTAAAAATTGACAAATTATGTAGGAATTTCTTGTGGCACAAAGAAAATGGAAAACAACGTTTTCACTATATTGATTGGAACACTCTTTGTCTACCCACCAGCTTGGGGGGGTTTGGCATCCATAGAGCAGTGGAAAGACAGGGTCCATTAAGATCGAGAATGGCGTGGATGTTTTTACATAACAAAAATTCTCTACTCTTTAAAATTCTCTATAAAAAATTTGGAGACAAAATATGGGATGAAGGCATGAAGAGAGGAGCTACAACTGCTTGGAAGATTATCAAAGATGGAATTAATTATCTAAAACCAATTGTTAGATGGCAGGTAAATAATGGTCGCAGTATCAATATTACGGCTGACAATTAAGTTTTAGATAGAGTCCTCGTTAAATGGCCTGCTACGTGCAACACTATTGATATTGCCGATAAGAAGGTGTCCTTTCTTATGGATGAGGATGGTAATAGGTATTTAGATAAATTATATGAATTCTTTTCTGAAGATATGATAGAGCTTATACAGCAAATGGATAAAGGGGTGAACAACAGTGAAGATAGGATTGAACTGATTCGTACCAATACAGGGAAAACTATTTCAGCTTTATGTGGAGAAGCTAACAGTTTACAGCTTGATAGTAAGTATAGTAATCATAAGTGGCTGAAAAAACTAAAATTGAACCAGAAAGTTTATCTTTTCTGGTGGAGAGCTTTATATTGTGCATTACCAATGAATGAATGGTTATGTTATAGAAGACTTACTAACAACTCTATTTGTCATAGAGGCTATCATGAGAATGAAGACACAGAACATGTTATCATTAAGTGCAGCAAATTGACGGGTTTATTATAGAAATTGAGAAGCTGTGGATTCAATGTCCCTTCCTTTCAAAATCTTGATGACTGTATTATGGAAATAAAACAAAATGCTGATATGGGCCTTGCTAAGATCTATGCTTTGGCGGTTTACTACAACTGGAGATCACGAAACATGGTCAAACATGGTAATTCAAAAATTCCCATTGCTTACACAGCTGCAGAAATTATTTCCTGCATTTCTTACCACCAGTCAGATCGAATCGAGAAGAACTGGAACCCCAACCAGCCTTTGCTGTCCAAATCTTGGTGTTCCCCTCCCGATGGTTGGATGAAGCTGAACGTAGATGCGGCTCTTTCTGGAAATCACATGGATAGAATAGCAGGTTTACTAAGAGATTGCAAAGGTAGAATGATATGTGCTTATGGTAGAAAGTTAATTCATTGGACATTGCATATCTAGAACTCAAAGATATTCTCTCGTTTGAAAACTACATTCAAGATTGGTTTTGTGAATACAAAGGAATAATCATTGAAGGAGACAATGTGAATATCATAAAAATGCTCCAAGACACAATCAACATGAAGACCAATAAAGGTACGAAGCTGGACCTATCATTCTTACAAGTTTTCAACAACGTCATTTTTCTTTTTGCTCCTAGAGATTGTAATAAAACAGCTGATTTTTGTGCCAACTTTGCTTTGTTAGGGATTTTTTTTGGACTCTTTTGTTGAAACAGATCTTCCAACAAGTTTTTTAAACTTGTTTAGTAAGGACTGCCCATTATAATTTCTTTTTTCTCATTAATGCATTATGCATCCTCTATTCAAAAAAAATAAAAAAATAAAAAATAAAACTCCTGAGCAAAATGGAACAGTATAAAGTAATAATAGAACCTTAGTAGAAGCTGCAAGGGCAATGTTAGTAGAGTACACTCTTCCTAGATATTTTTTGGTAAAAATGGTAAACACGGCGTGTTATATCAAAAATAGGGTGAACATTAGATCAAAAATGAATTAAATGCCTTATAGACTCCTTAAGGGTCGGATACCAAATCCTTTGCACTTGTATGCCTTTGGTTGCAAATATTTTATCTTATTTAATGGAAAACTTTACTAAGGAAAATTTGATCCCGAGGCTAATGAGGGTATCTTCTTAGGTTATTCATCTGTAGGTAAGGCCTATAGAAACTTCAATAAGAGAACCCTAGCAGTAGAAGAATCCACCCATATAGTATTTGATGAATCCAAATTAGAACCCAAATTTGAAGAAGATGAAGTAGAGACAATTCAGGGAGTATAAACTATAATCATAAGAGAAATGGGAGAATCTCATGAAGACTTGCCTAGAGAATGGAGATATCTTTTAGTCCTCCTAAAGAATTAATTTTAGGAGACCCATCAAAAAGTGTGAGAACTAGGCATGAACTTAGGAATAAGGTTAGTCATTATGCATTTATCTCTATGATAGAACCACCCACAAGTATAGATCAAGCTTTAGGAGTTGAATTTTGGATCCTAGCAATGCAAGAATAATTAAAATAATTTTCTAGGAATGATGTTTGGGAATTAGTCAGGAGACCTAAAGAGCATAGTGAAGTTAGAACAAAATGGGTCTTTAAAAATAAGGTGAATGACTCAGGAGCCATAGTAAGAAATAAGGTTAGAGTAGTAGCTAATGGGTATAACCAAATTAAAGGCATGGACTTTGAAGAAACCTTTTCCCAAGTAGTCAAGCTAGAAGCAATAAGGGTACTCTTAAACTTTGCTTCCTTCAAAAGTTTTAAATTGTATCAGATGGACATAAAGAGTGATTTTCTAAATGGAGAAATCAAAGAGGAAGTTTATGTTGAGTAACCCCCCAGATTTCCAAACCATATATTCAAATTAAAAAAGGCATTGTATAGATTAAAGAAAGCACCTTGAGCATGCTATAATAGACTTAGCTCATTCTTACTAGATAGAGTATTTATAAACGGAAGTGTGGACAACACTCCCTTTCTAAAGAAGGTTTGAGATGAAATTCTCATTATTCTGATTTATATTGATGACACTCTGTTTGGATCCATAAATAAAACTTTATCTGATGAATTTTCAAAAATATTGAGTAAGGAGTTTGAAATGAGCATGATGGGAGAGCTTAATTATTTTCTTAATTTTAGTGTAAAATAAATGGAAAATGGAACATTTATTAGCCAAATGAAATACATTAAGGATATTTTTTAAAAAATGAAATGTACAGTGCTAAGCCCATGAACACTCCAATAAGCTCTATGATTCAACTAGACAAAGACATGAATGGAAAATCAGTAGACAAAAAAAATATAAAGGAATAATCGGATCACTCCTTTACTTAACTTCTAGTTGACCAGACATAATGTTTAGAGTGTTCCTTTGTGCCCAATTTCAAGATGAACCTAAAGAATCACACTTATCAACATGAAGACCAAAAAAGGTACGAAGCTGGACCTATCATTCTTACAAGTTTTCAACAACGTCATTTTTCTTTTTGCTCCTAGAGATTGTAATAAAACGGCTGATTTTTGTGCCAACTTTGCTTTGTTAGGGAATTTTTTTTGGGACTCTTTTGTTGAAACAAATCTTCCAACAAGTTTTTTAAACTTTTTTAGTAAGGACTGCCCATTGTAATTTCTTTTTTCTCATTAATGCATTATAAATCCTCTATTTAAAAAAAATAAAAAATAAAAAATAAAACTCCTGAGCAAAATGGAACAGTATAAAGTAATAATAAAACACTAGTAGAAACTGCAAGGGCAATGTTAGCTGAGTACACTCTTCCTAGATATTTTTTGGTAAAAACGGTAAACACGGCGTGTTATATAAAAAATAGGGTGAACATTAGATAAAAAATGAATTAAATGCCTTATTAACTCCTTAAGGGTCGGATACCAAATCTTTTGCACTTGTATGTCTTTGGTTGCAAATATTTTATTTTATTTAATGGAAAACTTTACTAAGGAAAATTTGATCAGAAGGCTGATGAGGGTATCTTCTTAGGTTATTCATCTGTAGGTAAGGCCTATAGAATCTTCAATAAGAGAACCCTAGTAGTAGAAGAATCCACCCATGTAGTATTTGATGAATTCAAATTAGAACCCAAATTTGAAGAGGATGAAGTAGAGACAATTCACGGAGTACAAACTATAATCATAAGTGAAATGGGAGAACCTCATGAAGACATGCCTAGAGAATGGTGATATTCTTCTAGTCGTCCTAAGGAATTAATTTTAGGAGACCCATCAAAAAATGTGAGAACTAGGCATGAACTTAGGAAGGAGGTTAGTCATTATGCATTCATCTCTATGATAGAACCCACAAGTATAGATCAAGCTTTTGGAGTTGAATTTTGGATCCTAGCAATGCAAGAATAATTAAAATAATTTCTAGGAATGATGTTTGGGAATTAGTCAGGAGACCTAAAGAGCATAGTGTAGTTAGAACAAAATGAGTCTTTAAAAATAAGGTTAATGACTCAGGAGCCTTAGTAAGAAATAAGGTTAGAGTAGTAAGGCTAGAAGCAATAAGGGTACTCTTAAACTTTGCTTGCTTCAAAAGTTTTAAATTGTATCAGATGGACGTAAAGAGTGATTTTCTAAATGGAGAAATCAAAGAGGAAGTTTATGTTGAGTAACCCCCCAGATTTGAAAGATCATAATTTCCAAACCATATATTCAAATTAAAAAAGGCATTGTATGGATTAAAGAAAGCACCTTGAGCCTGCTATAAAAAACTTAGCTCATTCTTACTAGATAGAGTATTTATAAAGGGAAGTGTGGACAACACTCCCTTTCTAAAAAGGTTCGAGATGAAATTCTCATTGTTCTGATTTATGTTGATGACATTCTGTTTGGATCCATAAATAAAACTTTATGTGATGAATTCTCAAAAATATTGTGTAATGAGTTTGAAATGAGCATGATGGGAGAGCTTAATTATTTTCTTAATTTTAGTGTAAAATAAATGGAAAATGGAAAATTTATTAGCCAAATGAAATACATTAAGGATATTATTTTAAAAAAATGAAATGTATAGTGCTCAGCCCATGAACACTCCAATAAGCTCTATGATTCAACTAGAGAAAGACCTGAATGGAAAATCAGTAGACAAAAAAAAAAATATAAAGGAATAATCGGATCACTCCACTACTTAACTTCCAGTAGACCAGACATAATGTTTAGAGTGTGCCTTTGTGCCCAATTTCAAGATGAAGCTAGAGAATCACACTTAACTGTGGTCAAATGAATCCTTAGATACCTAATAGGCACCCTAAACTTAAGAATTTTGTATCCTAGGTACAACACTTCCTTTGAAATCTTAGGGTATTCAGATTTTGATTTTACAGGATGTAGCGTAGATAGGAAAAGCACCTTAGCACCGGTAAATTCATAGGATAATCTTTAGTTTCTTGGTCAAGTAGGAATCAAAATTTGGTAGCCCTCTCAAAGGCCGAGACAGAATATATAGCAGTAGGAAGTTGTCTTGCACAAGTACTATGGTTGAAACAATAACTTTTAGATCTTGGATTACCTGTAGGAACAATCCCAATCATTTGTGACAACACGAGTGCAATATACATATCTAAAAGTCTACTTCAATGCTCTCAAACAAAACATATCGACATTAGACATCACTTCATAAGATATCATGTAGTTAAAGGAGACATAGAACTATAACATATAGTTATATGAGATCAATTGGCAGACATATTCATGAAACCACTAGCCTACGATACTTTTAACACATTAAGGACAATACTTGGTGTCATAGACATTCATGCATAATTCCAAAAAAAAAAATGGTCTATGGTATTTCCTGATCATCACACACTCACCACACTGAATCCCAAAATTGACATTTTTTTTCTCATTGAACTGTACGATCCACTTTCGTAGTATACGATATATCAAAACAGTATAAATCATAGCCCTCTTTTAAAACAATGGTCCATATTCAATTTCTTCATTGTATATCATATTGTATAATTTTTATCGTACTATACAATCCATATGGCCGTGCATTCAAATTAATTTGTATGATATAATTGCACTTCATACTATACGATATCTCTTCTTCATACTATACGATAAATGTGTACAATAGATTAGGACGAATTAAAGTTGGTCGGTATGATTAATTTTAGTTTGTACTATATGAACATCCATTTGTACTTTATAAAGCTTTTCGTCAAAGGTTACACCAAAGACCCTTAGGACGAACAAATTTCCTTCATATCGTAATGTACGATACTGATCATACTGTATAATTTAACCCCTTTTCCCAATCGTTTGTCCAGATGACATAATTACACATCATATTGTACGATCCTAGATTATATTGTAAGATCTTCCAAAATTTCTGTAAATTGGTGGGTACCTAAGTTCACTTCACTCATTCCTTATCCACTTCACTCAGTATTTGATTCTTACTCGATGGAAAGCATGCACGACCGACTTGTACTAGGAAACTCTTCTTCCTCTCGTCATCATGACAAACATTTTTTATCCGCCAAAGATGAAGAAGCATATCATAACCTTCTCCACAAAGATGACATGCACCACAATGAGGATCTACACTGGCTTATCCTCATGATGATCAAATAGAACTTTTTGACCAACTCCAAACCCAACTTGATGCTTACATTCAAGAAAAACATCAATAACATGAGGAGGGCATGCAATTGTTTGGGGAATGATTTTCTGTGATTAATCAATAGTTTGTGTCCATCCACCAATACTTTCATCCACCTCCACCACCACCTGATTAGAATCCTGCTTTTTGACTTGTCACTATCTTATTTTTTTTTAATGTTTTGTTTGTTAATCCTCTTTTTGGTGATGTCAAAAGGGGGAGAAGTTTGTTGTAGTTTGTTGTAGTATGCTTGGCTTAGATGTCTTGTTTACCTATTTTATTTATGAAATGCATGTTTTTTTATCTGCTCTTGCTTTTAGGTTTCCTTTAAAATAACAAAAATTATGCTAACTTTCTTGTCGACAACATTATTTGACATCATCAAAAAAGAGGGAGATTATTAAAGACCATGACCCCTAGCCTTAGATTTTGATGATGACAAATAATGTCAATTTGAATCACTTCGTTATTCATTGAATATTTTAAATTTTTCCCTTGTCTTTAAGTACTAACATTTCAGGGAGATCGCATATTACTCAAGACAATAAGAAGACCCAATATTGGGTAGAGTAGGATGTGAAGTTTGTAACGCTATAATTTTTCCTTTATTTTTTGTTTTTGTTTTTCTTGAGACTGGCCACTGAGTGTATGTAAACTGAGCAACTATGCATACACACAGAGGGAGAGCTTTCTTTTAAGTGGATAATTATTTTAACTCTCTGTAGATCATGAAAGTTTATCAGGGATGTTTGGTCCTTATAAACTAGTCCCGAAGCTAACCAAGAGGGGGGGGGAATTGATATTTAAAAAATTTCTCCAAACAAAAACACAAACATAACTAAACCAATATTCACCATAAAAGAAACAAAGTATGAAAATTAAATGTGATAGTATAATAAGAAAGAACACACCATATTGTGTAGTGGTTCGATCAACTTGACCTACATCCACTCCCCGGAGGCACCCTTTTAGTATTGCACTAAACTCAGTTTCTCTCCCTTTGCCCCAACAGCAAGGCAAAGAAGCTCATACAAAAACTCTTTTCCATCGACCCCGTTGAGGTAGAGAACCCAACTCCTTTTGCTTACTCCAGAAGCAAGCAAGAAACCTAACTCCTTTTGCTTCCTCTAGAAGTAGGAAGAGAACCTTGATAAGTTGCTGAAGTAGACCTCTCTCGAACCTCCAAGGAACCAGGGACAATGACCAGAGAAGATGACTCATATCCTTGCTTTGAGCAACTTTATGAAACCCCTCACAAACTCACCCTCACAAGATCCTCTCTCTCTCTCTCTCTCCCTTGCTCTCCTTCACCTCTTGGCTCTCTCAGGACAGGACAATAGCAAAAGATACACTCTTGGGTAAAATAAGAGGTCTTATATAGAAGAGATTTAGATTTTCTCTTAATTATAATAAACTGACATTATCATCAAGGACGATTGGCCGATCATCCTATACGATTAGTACAAATTTAGCTCAATCAGCCAGGACAATTTGGGAGAGTCTGAACGATCAAAAGGATAATTTGTTCATATCATCCAAGACGATAGGATATCATCCTTTATGATTAGTTCAACTCATTAAATATCTTCTAGACCATCACCCTAGATGGATATCTGGATGATGGAAAAGTAACTAGATCGTCCAGGAGAATCTCATGATCATTAAGGATGATCTCACGATCGTCTGGTCTGATTAGTATAAAATGATGAATATCATCTAGAAGATTGCCCTGAATAGATGTCTGGATGATAGAAAAATAACTTGATCATCCATGCCAATCTCTCAATCATCCCGAATGACTAGTTCAATTTAGAACATATCATTCAGAGCATCACCCTAAAAGTAACCATGCCGATTATACATCATCCCATAAGAACTAAGGTTTGTTAATTGATCATCCTAAATGATCCTATGATCATCTAGGATGATATGATAAAGCAATTAAAACTTAATTACCAGATTAATTTAGGCATAATTGCACTGCATCATCCAAGACGATGTCAATGGATGATGTTCAAAAATAAAAGATGCCTAAATAGATATTGTGGCTGATTCTTTCTGATTTGAACCAATCATCCCGGACGATGCTAATATTGTACATGATGATTCACTTATTGAAGGCTGCCTTAAGCAGGATGCCCTAATTAGGGTTTTTATTTTAACTATTCATCCAGGATGATTTTTGGATAATTCTAAATGATGTGATCAAAATATAAAACACCAATCAAATAAACATAATCTTTCCCCCAAGTGTGTATGTGCAAGATTACTTAGCACCAGGACCCATAATATTTATAATTGACTCAAGAAAGGATAAAAGACACTTGATATACATTATAAACTGACTTATTCCTAATCTACCCAATCTTGAGTTGGTTCAATTTACAATTTAATCTTGTGGACTTGAACCGTCACTAGGCAAGGAAGTCGTAGAAGAACAAAAATGTTTGCTATCATTAAAATTCTATTTACTATAATAAGATTCGCAAAAATCTCCCCATTTTTTATGATGGCAAATAATTAAACAATTAAAGCAATTTAACTTAAAACATTACAAGAAAAAAGTGTAAATCAAGAAGTTCAAATTTTACTAAAGCTAAACATAGTATATAATACAACTAACTAGAATAAAATAATATAACTACTCCCCCTTTTAACATCATAAAAAGGAGGAGGGAAAGAGAAAAGAAACAAAAAAAAAACTTCCAAACAGAAATAAACTACAACAACAAAAAAATATTATCATAAAAACAAACTAAAAGAAGGATGGACATGATCAACTTAAGGAGATGGTGGTGGTGGCAGAAAGAAACTAGAAAGAGTCGCAAACTGCTCCCCAAACCAGGCCAAATCCTTGTCATATTGGTGCTGCTGGGGAGCTATGAATGAGTCAAAGCGAGCAACATACTCCATATATTATTACTCCTGTTCAACCACACAGGAGTCAAAAGTGTGCCTGCTACTGATCAAAATGCTCCACCAGCTGATCCAACTATGAGTGCTAGTGGAGCGAAAATCATTTGTAATCCTTGGTTTAAAAAGGGACAAACCTATCGTCCAAGATGATCAGGTGAAATAATTGTGTATGGGGATGATTGGTCAAAAAGGCGATAATATCGTCCAAGACGATCAGACATCATCTGGGATGATAAGACACATGTGATCATCCCGTAGAGTCAAGCTAGATGACTGTTAAAAAGGTATATCATCCTGGATGATTAGGAGGATCATCCAAGATGATAGGCAATAATGGATTGTATCGACAGAAATTAAGACTTGTACCGAATTTTGCTACATAGATCGTCTAGGATGAATAAGTGGATCATCCCATAAAATCATAATTAATTGAGCAAAAAGTGTGAAGATCATTCAGGATGATCACAAATAATTGAATCAGAGGACGATCATATCGGCCAGGATGATATTGGATCATCTAGGATAATCAAAAATAGAGAAGTCATACCAACTATTAGATGGATTTTTAAGAGTGGATTGAATGCATCATCCAGGATGATAACAATATCATCCAGGATGATGTGACCAAGATTAAAAATCTAGAGATGGATGCAGATGATAAGAGAAGGCCCAAAAATGCAAAAGACAATAGTAATATATATATATATATATATATATAAGCTAATAAAAATGATAAAATGAACGAAAATAAAGTTTTTTTTTTCATCAAAGCACAAAAATGATAAATTCTCCATGTTTTTGAATTAAAAATATATAAGACCAATGAGTTAACATCGTCAAAATCTGAAAAATGGAAGAATAACTGATCCTTTTAGCCCTAGCTCAAACTTCTTTCAGGGTAAATCATCTTTTGAAAATAAAAGACCTAACTCAGAAAAGTCAATTTGATAAGAAAAAGAGATCCATTCAAAACATGGTTCGTGAAAAATATCATATAAAATAATATGCCAAAGTTATTTATCATAATCATAAAATTTAAAATCAAGCCTTTGAAAATATCAAGTGACACATAAATTCTTCTAAGATTTAAAAATATTGAAAGAGAAGGAATCTTGCCATTTGTGGCCTCATTTTATGCCTCTCAATTGATTGGCATACTTTGTGCATCTTTTTATTTTTGATACACTTTGTGTACTTTCAATTTCTTTTTGGCGGTCATTGCGCATCTTTTTAATTTTTCTTCTTTTTAGGGCTCATTTTATGCCCTTGTAATTTTTGAAAGCTAGATCTACTTTTAAAACTCTTAAATACTCTGATCTGTGAGCATATCTTCCAGATATTAGAGAAAAAAATTCACTCTTTAATATAAGGATGAAAAAACAACAAAATAGAATCAAATTCAAATTATAAACGAAATGATATGATTTCATTGAATTTGAAAGTAATATAAATACTTTGAATATTATGTATATATTATAAATTTACTGTAGTAAGATAGAAAAGATCTCAATTATAAATTCTAGTTATTAAATTGAGATAGACTTTTATTTAGAAAAGAAAATTACACCGCTAAAAGAGGTTAGAGGGAGGGAAACAATTAACGGTGTTTCTTCCTTTAACTGATTTAGAGATGTAAAACATTGACTACAAATTTTTAAAATTAAAAACAAGGCATAATATATTATTTCAGTTATAACCAAAAAGAAAATAATAACAATCAATATATCAGAAAACATGTAAATAAGAATTTATTAAATAATAAGTTTATGCAATTATGAGATGTAAGCCTCCACTATCTAAGTATCACATGCTCTCACGAGGCCTTTTATGAGAGCAAGCCTACAAAATAATCAAACTTCATATTTAGGAACCTAAACAGGTTTGGGTCTTCTTTTCATAAGAATGGACCTAAACTGGTTTGGGTCCCTTCATATGAAAAAAGGATTGCAATACATGAATGTTATACTGTGAATCATGTAATTTGGGTCTCCATACCTAATGTGTACTATAGTGAATAGTGTAAGTGTGTGAAATGTTCCCTAGCATGCCACATGAAAAACATCTAAAACCAGGAAAATGATTTACTAATCTATTCGGGTTATAGTGTGTCTTCCTAGGTTTTGTCTTTGGATCAAGTATGTGTGTAGTCCTAATTTCCAAAAGTGAATTTAATTTAGCTTTAAACCCTGAGTTATCACTTTCTAAAATAATATTATCAACTGTTAAATAGTGCTCCCTATGCTCAAATTTATCAATATATGTCTTAAAATTAGATTCAAGTGAGGTGTATGATGCATTCAATGAATCATGCTCAATAACCAACTCATAATACTTTTTATTCAATTAATCAAACTCATCATATAATGACATATTATTGCTATCAATTTAGAAGTGATCTTTTAATAAATTTTATGCTCTTTTGGGAAATTCAAAAACTCCAATTTTGAACTAGCATATATTCTCTTAAATTTTATATATGATGCATGAATTTTCTCATAAACTTCAAGTAATTTTTCATAGCTTAGTTCATATACCTCTTCTTAGTCAGACTAACCAAGATGATTACCGGCCATCAAGCACAAGTTTGTTGTCTCCTCCTCAGCTTCAGTCTTAGAGGAGTTAGATGCAAAATTTGCCCATAATACTTTTTGGAATCGCTTCTTATCCTTTTTATACTTGGGTTTCTCCTCACCCTACTCCTTGCTTGAGTGATCCTTAAGTGTAGGACAATCAGCTTTGACATGTCAAGATTTCCTGTATTTAAAACAAACAACATCAAAGGAACTTTTAAAATTTTTACTATCCTTACCTTTTTTTCACTTCTAATGATGCATGTGATTCTTCCTTAGAAAGCTTTTGATTTTCCTAGTGATGAAGACAACATCATCGCTTTCAGACCCGGAAGAATTTATATCCACATCATTAACTTTTAGTGCCATAGTTTTCTCCTTCTTCTTCTCACCTACATCAAGTTGTCTTTGATTCACCCCTTGCTCATAAGCAATGAATGGCCCAAATAAGTTATCAATAGAATAAGTATTCAATTTCTTAGATTCAGTAACTGCAGTAATCTTAGCATCAAAGGAAGAAAGCAAGCATCTCAAAATTTTATTGACTCTTTCATAGTTAGTTAGCTCTCTTTCTAAGACATGCAATGAGGTGACAATTTATGTAAACCTAGTATACATATATGAAATCGATTCAATAGGTTTTATATAAAAAAGTTCATAGTAATGCACTAAAATATTCAACCTAGATTGCTTAACTTCATTTGTTCCTTCATAAGTAACATAAAATCGATTCCAATTTTTTTTACCAATAGCATAAGTTGAAACATGCATATAATTTTCAGATTTCAAAGCACAAAAAAAAATAGTTTAAATATTTTGCATTCAGTTGTGCTAAATCCCTATCATCAAAAGTCTATTAAGTAAAAAGCAGTTCAATTTTAATGTCATTAATTTTATGAGATGGAGGTGAATAACTTTCTTTAACAAGCATTCACATGCAATAGTCAATCGACTATAAAAAGATAGACATGCGAGTTTTCCAAAAATCAAAAAGAATATTGTCAAATAAAGGTGGTCGAATAATAGAATACCCTTTCGCAGTATTATAATTTCCAAAGTTAGCCATTGATCGAAATTCAAAAGTTTTCAAAAACTCAATTTTATGAATCCCGCTCTGATACGACTTAAAAGTTTATCAGGGATATTAGGCCCTTATAAATTAGTCCTGATGCTAACCAAGAGAGGTGGTGAATTAGTATTAAAAAAATTTATCCAAATAAAGCACAAACACAACCAAACCAAGATTTACCATAAGGGAAACGAAGTGTGGAAATAAAATATGAAAGTATAATAAAAAAGAACACACCAGATATTAATGTGGTTTGGTCAACTTGACTTACATCCACTCCCCAGAGGCACCCTCTGAGTATTGCACTAAACTCAGTGTCTCTCTTTTTGCTCCCATAGTAAGGTAGAGAAGCCCATACAAAAATACCTTTCCATCGACCCTGGTGAGGAACAGAACCCAACTCTTTTTGCTTCCTCTAGAAGCAAGAAAAGAACCCAACTCCTTTTACTTCCTCTAGAAGCAAGTAGAGAACCCAACTCCTTTTGCTTCCTCAAGAAGAAAGCAGAGAACCTAACTCCTTTTGCTTCCTCTAGAAGTAGGCAGATAACCTTGATGAGTTAATAAAGTAGGCCTCCCTCGAACCTCCAAGAAACTTGGGATGAAGATAAGTGAAGATGTCTCAGATCCTTTCTTGGAGCAACCTTTATGAAACCCCTCACAAACTCCCCCTCACAAGATCCTCACTCTCTCTTTTGCTCTCCCTCTCCTTTTAGCTCTCTCAGGTCAGGATAGTAGTAAAAGATACACTCTTGGGTAAAATAAGAGGCTTTATATAAAAGAGCTTCATATTAACTCTTAATTGTAACAAACCGACATTATCATCCAAGACGATCGACCGATCATTTCGTACGATCAGTACAAATTTAGCACAATCAACTAGGATGATTTAAGAGAGTCTGGATGATTAGAATGATAATTTATTCATATTTTCCATGACTATAAGATATCATCTTGTATGATTAGTTCAAGTCACTAAATATTGTCCAGAATTTTACTCTGGATGGATGTTGCAATGATAGAAAAGTAACTAGATCATCTGGGCCAATTAATATAAAATGACAAATATCTTCAAGAATATTGCCTTGAATGGATGTCTTGATGATACAAAAATAACTTGATCATCTAGGCTATTCTCTTAATCATCCCGGACTATTAGTTTAATTTAGAATATATCATCTAGAGCATCACCCTAAAAGCAACCAGGCTGATTATACATCATTCAGGAAGAACTAAGGTTTGTTAACTGATCATCCCAGATAACCCAACAATCATCTAGGATGATATGATTGAGCAATCAAACCTTAATTACTTTCCTTAATTACCAGATTAATTTAAGTATAACTGCACTGCATCGTTTAATATGATGTCATGGATGATGTCCAAAAATAAAAGATGCCTAAATAAATATGGCAGTTGATTCTTTCTAATTTGAGCCTATCATCCCGAACGATGCTACTATCGTCCACGACGATTCACTTAATGATGACTGCCTTTATCAGGAAGCCCTAATTAGGGTTTATATTTTAACTAATCTTCTACGATGATTTTTCGATTGTCCCAGATGACATGATCAAAATAGAAAACAATAATCAAACAGATAAAAATTTCCCCCAAGTGTGTGTGTATGTGTGTAAGATTGCTTATCATCAGGACCCATAATATTTTGTAATTGACTAAAGAAAGGGTAAAAAGCACTACACATATATTACAAGCGGACTTAATCCTAATCTACCATGTCTTGAGCTAGTTCTATTTATAATTCGATCTTATGGACCTGAAACGTTAGTAGGCAAGGCAATCATAAAAAAATAAAAATATTTGCTATCATCAAAAATATATTTCCTGAAATCAGAAATGTAATAAATCATAGTATATAATTTTACATCGTATTATATGACCTACTATGGCTCAACGGCTACCTTTGAACAAATTGTACAATAAGGATCATACTGTATGATGTGTTTTAAATTAAAAATCCTAGACGCTAAATTAATTTAAGTAAATTCTTAAATAAAAAATTTTAAATTGATCATATGAAATGATAAATTCATACAATAAGAAAATTTGAATACTTACTTAAATTAACACTGTGATTAGTTAGTAAATCAAGGATTAATTTCTGAATGGTTATCATACTATAAGTCATGGTCCATACTGTATGATCAATCGAAGCTATTTTCGATTGTCCTGAACATCATAACGGATGATCCCTTAACTTTTAAACTAATTGTACTAGATGATGCAAAATTTATACTGGATGATAAGAAGCTTTTAACATATCATACTGTGTGAAGTTAATCATACCAGACAATAAAAAAATATAACTTTTCATTATCCTAGTGTTCGTCCTATACGAATAGAATGAAAATAACATATCATACTGGACAATGTTGTATCGTACTGTATGATTTTGTTTAAAAAAAAAGCCTGCTCATACTCTTTCGTACTAGGATGAAGGTTATTATGAGCTGATCGTAGTGTACGATCTTAGATCGTACTGTATGAACAAAAATAGCTAAATTGAAATTTAGGATTTCTTGGGGCCTAATTTATATATGAATCTTCTATCTTTTGAATGAGTGAATGAGAGAGGAATGTGACATGAAGGGAACTTCTTGAGAGAGATCAACTTGAAAAGATTTTAGGTTTGTGTGAGAAAGGAGAAGGTGAGTTTATGAGGGAGAAGAAGTGTGAGGGAGATCACACAGTTTCTCCTAGCCTGCTGCACACTTGCTCATCATATGGCCTGAGAAGCTATTATGTGAAGCTTCCTAAGGGGGAGATACTTCAAGGTCCGTGTTCTCTATGGTACTCTGCCTTCTCCAAGAGGAGAAAAAATGAGAAGGTTTGCTACCGTCACTGGGAGGGTGACATAGCGTTTGATACTCTGCCACACCAAGAAAGTGAAAGTGAGGGTTTGTAAAGGCTTCGCCACCATTCTGTGGGGGCAAAATGAGAATTACTTTTGAGTAATAAATTTCCCTGAGTGGAGGACTTTGGGGAGTGGACATAGGTCAAATGAACGAACCGCTATAAATCTTTTGGTGTGATTTTTCCATTTACTACACTTTATTTATGTTTTGCATTTTACGTTTGTTATAATTGCTTGGTGAAAATCCTATTCTAGTTCTTTGTAGTGTAAGTTAAAATTTTACCACCTTTTTAATCATTCGCTTTTGCATCAAGTTAATTTTTTTGTTTAAATTTTAAAAAAAAATTATAACTCCTTTTTTTTATTTTTTGAAAGAAGCCAAAGCTAAATTATCATTAAAAAGAAAGAGCAACTATAAATTAGATTCCTTCTTCAAAATGTTAAAAAATGAAGGAGGAACCTTATTTATCAAGCATTCGTCCCAAGTAAAGTTTCCTACTAAAGCATAGTTAGCACACAAGTTTGCTAACTTATTACTCTCTCTATCAATGCAATTAAAAATAACAAAATTGAATTTAGCAAGAAACTCCATACCATTTTCCTTCAGCTCCTCATTATTCCACGCCTTTTTGATATAAGAAATAATGATTGAGTTATCACCTTCAATGAATATTCCATCATATTTGAACATCCAATCCTTGATCTCCTCTTTAATTGAATTAATAACAAGTAGTTCCAATTGAGCAATATCCCAATGTATAAATGATTTTCCATAAGCAAGAAGGAATTTCCCTTTACTATCTCTGAAAATAGCCGCTATACCCGCCTTATATGATGAAATGAGAGAAGCATCAACATTTACTTTTAGCCAATTGGGTGGAGGAGGATGCCAAGCATTAGACAGACTTAATGACTGATTAACATCCCAAAAGCCCAAATTAAAATGGCTAAAATTGTTAGAGACCGAGGCTTGAACAATGGCCTCGGAGGCTATAAAGCTGGAATTATCTTCTATTCCACCATGTATCCTCTTGTTTCTACTTTTCCAAGATAGAAACACCAAAATGCAATAAAGTTTAACCATCATACCTTTCCTGGATACATTATTCTCCAGCCAATTAAAACATTGTTCGCTAGAATTGAACAACGGAAAACCGAATCCCCAATGATTCAGGTGTTGAATAATCTCTTTGATTTTCAAGCAACCACACACAATATGCTCCATATCTTCATTACACTCACATCCTCTTGGACATTTTGCATTTGGAACAATCCTTCTATAACATAAGAAATGCAAAGACAGGATTGCATTCCTCTTCAATCTCCACCAAAAATTCTCCATCCGAGAGCTTAATTTAGCCTTCTTGATCCACTTTCTCAACGGATCAACTTCAAGGCCAATGGTCTTCGATTTTCTTATTTATCTAGGAATAGTCATACCAGAATTTTGATTTATTAGAACCAAGAAATCATCTTCCTTTTCATTGAAAATCTGGGTCTTCACGATGATGTCAATAAGCTCCTTACCAAAGAATTTGCTCAGTTTTGTACATCCCAATTTCCATCCGAAATAAATTCCTCAACAAGGACCGGGCTGTCATCAACAGGAATAACAAATGTAGGCCACATGTTAATACTTTTATCAAGTATCCAACTATCTTTGAAAGCATCCATAGATCTACCATTAGCAATTGTCCATTTAACAATAGGATTTAATGTATTAAATCCTTCTTTCAGAATTTTAAAAGAAGCTGTTTTATTTCCACTATAGTTTCCTTTCTTGAATTTGTTCCCGTATTTAGCTTCCATAACAGAGTGTAGAAGGGAATGATCATCTTGAACATATTTCCATTCTAATCTAGCACGCAAAGCAGGTGCTTTTATATATTGGAATGTAAGCCACGACCGCCGTATTCAATTGGATAACACATATCATTCCAGTTTACATAATGCATTCCTTTGGAACCATTTCTCTTGTTCCATATGAAGTCTCTGCATATTTTATCCAGGTCAGCTAACAGTTTTCTCGGTACCAAAGAATGAGTAGAGTAGTAGATAGGAAGAGCAAGTAATACAGATTTAACTAGAATTATCATGCCCGGCAATGACAAACATTTGCTACCCCATTGATTTAACTTCTTCAAAGCTTTTTCAATGATGAATTGGAAGTCTTCTCTCTTAAGCCTCTTCAAAGCCATCATTAACCCAAGGTACTGAAATTCCTTCACATATTTAAATCCCATGATTTTAGATAAATTTCTCTTCCTTCTTCTTTCCACATGTTTTCCAAACATTATAAACGATTTGCTATAATTTATTTTTTGCCCTGTCCATTCACAGAAATTATGAAGAATTATCTTCATTTCCAACACCTCTTTCCTCTTAGCTTTGGAAAACATAATGATCATCCACATACAGTAGATGCGATATACGAGGTCCCTATGGACAAATCTTGATACCATAAGAGCTATGAAAAAAAGCATTAGACAGAAGTTGTGAGCAAAGGACAAAAAAGAACGGGAGATAAGGGGCATCCTTGCCGAAACCCGCTCCTAGCATGGATCCATTTTGAATAATTTCCATTAATGATAATAGAGAACCTTGGGTCAACAACACACTCCATGCTAAGCTCAGAAAATTTAGTAGGAAAATTAAAATAATCCAAAACTCCTATAAGAGAATCCCAAGCCATAGAATTATAGGCTTGCTCCATATCCACTTTGAAGGAAACAAGGCCCGAAGAAGCTTTAGAAATTCTAAGTTTGTGGAAGATTTCTTGTGCTATCAATATATGATCAGATAAGGATCTCCCTTTTATGAAGTCGCTTGTTCCATAGAGATAAGTTTAGGAATGACCAAATTAAGTCTATTTAAAATAATCCTTGCTGCCACTTTGTACACAGTGTTACATAGACTAATGGGTCTATAATTTGAAGGAAGCATGGGATTTGAGATCTTGGGAATAAGAATTATAAGAGTTTCTTTCCATTCTTTGCTCAGTTCAACATATTTAAAAAAATGACTTAAAGCTAACCAAAAGTCATCCTTGATAATATTCCAATAAACTTTAATAAATGAATGAGAAATGCTATCATTACCTGGAGAGGTGTTCTCTTCCAATTGTTTCAATACCTGAACAACTTCAGCCATAGAAAGTTCCGCCTCCAACAGATTTCTTTCTTGATCATTCAAGCATATGGTAGGAGCTGGCCACCCATCCAATTTGCTATATCTGTACTCCCATTTATTTTGAATGAACCGCATAAAAACTTCCTCCATAAGATCTTGATCTTCAATCATACTTCCATTTTCATCTTTGACCTTTATTATTTTATTGGCATTTCTTCTTGCACTAGCATAATTGTGAAAAAATATGGAATTACCATCACCTTCATTGAGCCATTTAACCTTAGCCCTTTGCTTCCACCATGCATTCAATCTTGCCAAGGTAGTATTAAGTTCCAACATCCTTTCTTTAAGGATCCAATAGTCTTGATCCGTGAGGAACCCAAGGGAAGATTCTTTACTTTGAAGTTCCATGATCTCCTCCATGAGAACATGTTTCAACTTGTTCAATTCTTCGAGCTTAAACTTGATCCAATAGAATAAAGACTTTAAGGATCTTTTGAACTTTTTGTTGAGGATTTGTGAGTAAGTACCTTGATAATTCCTGCACCATTCCTTTCTTACCACTCCATAGGAGGCTTGGTATGATTCCCAACAATTTTTGAATTTAATCATTTTGCTAGAATTTTTGTTGAAAGACCGAAATTGGAGAAGAATTGGGCAATGATCTGAAGCCAAATGTCTCTCAATCAATTGACAAGGGGAGCTTAGAGCCACAGAATTTACAAAGCACCTATCCAATCTTTCAAGAATTCTAGCCCCTCCAATTTTTTTGTTACACCAAGTAAATCTAGGGCCAATAAAGTTGACTTCATGCAGATCATTGTTCAGCAAACAATCTTCCATCTCTCTTGATCCTTGATCGTAAGCAAACTTCCTTCCACCAAATTTTTCTTCTTTGCACATAAGACAATTGAAATCCCCACCAACTACCATTGGAAAATCATGATTTGAATATCTATCTAGCATATTCCAAAGTTCTCTTCTCTTGCTCACTTTAGTGCTTCCATAAACTCTATACACTTTCCATCTTACATTGTTGAACATATTGATTTCACCAATCACCATTTGAGTAGAACTCTCCTCAACTAAGAATTTCAGTGAATTTTTATTCCACAAAATCAGTACACCACCCAAAATTAGTATAACTCCTATTTAGGAGTACTATTTTATTACAAAAAATTTCAATTTACCCCCCTTTTAACGCATCTCGTACTTTCAATTCTATTATTTTTATATCAAAATAAAGGGGTTCGATTTGACCTCTTATACACAAGTTAATACCATTAAGTAAGGCTTAAACAAATAGCCTTTTGTAGGTAAAACCCTTGGTGGATTCGCTCAACCTCTTTCTTATGGGTTAACATCATAGAGAAAGCTTCAGCAAACCATCTCTAATTAATCAAAAATTCATAGAAGATTTCTCTCAATCTCTTCCTTATAGTAATGTCATTAAGCCATACTCAGACAAAAAACCTTTGATATTTAAAATATGCTTGGTATATTTCACTATTGCTCTTTCATGCTAAGTAATATCATCAAGTTGCACCCTTACAAACATCCATGGATAGGTCAAACATCTTTGATGGATTTCCTCAATTGCTTTGATATTTGTTAATATCTTCAAGCAACATTATAATAAATAAGATAAGATTGATATTGTTTGGTGAATTTCTCTTATGTTATATTCATAAGTTCCTATTATAGTTCAATGATCTAACAAATAACTATAAATAGGTAAAAAATATGTAATAGAATCCCTCGGCTACTTTAATATAGATTAATGTTTTCAAGTAATGCCCCAAACAAATAGTCTCAAATAGGTTAACCATCCTTGGTAGATTTCACCTGACCTCTTTCATAAAAGTTAATGTCACTAAACTATACAAACATAAATAACATTGAATAGGTTTAATAGCTATAATAGTTTTCTTACAACATCTTATATATCAATCAACAATTTAATAATCTATCTATAAAAATTTAATGAATGATTGAAGCATATCCTGAAAGTTCGTTCGGGTTGTTAAGCCCTTATGAACTTGTCCCGAGGCTAACCAAGAGGAAGGGGTGAATTGGATATTAGAAAACTTCTTTAGCAAAAAGAAAAATCTTTTTATATATTGGAGCAGAAAAAAATTAAATAAATAATTAAAAGATTAATCAGAGATTTCACCCAAGCATTTAATAGTAGTAAAACATAAAATGCATAAGATAATCAAAAAGCACATCATATTTATAGTGGTTTGGTCCAACCTAACCTACATCCACTCCTCGGAGGCACCCTTCGAGTATTGAACTAAACATTTAGTGACTCTCCTTTAACCCCCACAACTTGGCGTAGAAACCTTACAAAATCACTTCCACCTTACCCGATATGGCGGAGTAGCCAGGTTCTTTGATACCAAATAGATCTTATTTTTCCAAAAACTTTCCTGAAGACAAACCTTAAATTTGATGGCACTAAGGTGCAAGCTTGCTGGAGCAACCGTGTCAAACGCCTCCACACTCCCTTAAAACCCCCTCCAAGGTTCTTCTCCATCTCAAACTCTACCCTTTCCTCTCTCCCTTTTAAGTTTTCTTTTTAAGTTTTCTCTAAAAGAACGAAGAAATAATGGCTACCAAAGACACTTACCAAGTGCCTTGAGAAAGCTTAAAAAGAGGGCTTTGAAAAACTCTAAAAATTAATCTTGGCAACAAAGATCATCAAGGACGATTGCAGGATGGTCCCGTACGATGTGCTTAAAAAGAGGCCTTTAGAAAACTCTAAAAACTCAATTTCAGCACCAACTATCATCTTGGATGATCTTAGGATCAACTAGTACATTGTCTAGAATTTGAACTGATAGTCCTAGACAATATCAGGATAGTCTTGGACGATTAATTCAAATTTGTACAGATCATCGAGTATGATATTATGGAACATCCTGGATGACGAGAGGAAAAAATATGGTATTTCATCATGGACTATTTAGGAAAATTAAATATGTCGGCAAATATCTTCCAATATGATATATAGATCGTCCAGGATAATCTGATTGAATATTTTAACCATAATCAGTCCCCTAATCACTTGATCAATTTAGGCATGATTGACATTGATCATCCAAGTTGATTTAGATCATCCGGGATGATCAGAATAAAATTTGAATATTTAAATCATTGCCTAAATTATCTTTGGTGTCTGGTTTTTCAAGATCATAAAGGATTATCCTAGACAATCAAAATCATCTAGTACGATCAGTGCAATGAGTTGATTGTCCTGGATGATATAAATCATCTAGTATGATTAGTTCAAAACTTAAACTTCTGATTTTGACTCAATCTCACTCCCCCTAAGTGTGTGGGTGCATGGTCACCAAGCAAGCATACATCATTATAGGACTTGACTCATGAAATCTAAAATACATCATTGAATATTACAAAAATTGTTACAACATTTTTTTTTTTTTTTTTACAACATGACCTATTCTACCCAATCTTGAGCCTTAAATCTTTATTGGATGGTGGATAGTATTCCAGAAAAATTAGTACACACACAAATATAATTAAACAATAGGATGTGAGCTACAATATTTCTTATCATCAAAAATATAAACTCGTAAGCTCGAGTTGCAACACCTCCACCATTATCTGCTTCACTAAAATCATGAGTAGGCTTCCATGTTATTATCTTTAACAAATCTCCCAACACCTTTCACTAACATTGTCATGTTGCATGATCTCCATGGAATGTATGTGGCATTACTTCTTCGATCTGACTATCCACCCCCATTAGCAAGCAATCCTACTACCTTTGATAAAATACAGCATGAAAACTACAATTAATCCATTGCCTATTCAATAACATATGAACATCGCATGACCACCTATATTGAGTTGCTATCACTTGAAAACCACTAATGGCATTCTTCTTGACAACTTGTGTAAAATAAACTGGGCTTTGATCAATACTAATGGTCCCTAAATTCTACTAACTTATTTTTTCCCAAATATATTACAGAAAACATAGACTAACATACAAAAACTAGGTCTTAATTAATGTTAACAATCTTTAAACTCAAGCTGGGTAGTATTTTACTCCTTTTATTGAGGATATCTAGAGCTTGCATTAGAGCGTTGAGCTTTGATCTTAATTACTGTAATCATTGCCAATAATCATTGAAGTCTTGCCAGATAAATTTTCCCTACTTTTATGGTGAGAATTAATAGATGTGTTAGATGACCGGGCTTGATCGCCACTTCTTTGATCATCACCAATGATCATTAAACAATTTCATGATATTTTTCTCTCAATTTATGTTAAATTTTTTTTCAAATTTTTCTTTTTGATATTCTGTGCTTTGATCGATGTCTTAATTTCATGGAATATTGATATTAAGAATATGTTTATTAGTTCACTAGATCGAGGGGACATCCATATTAACATATAGGATAAAATATCACCTTTTAGTTTTTCTGAAATTGTAATTTTTGAGCTCCAAAAGTTTTGACGTAAAAAAATATGGGGCGTATTTGAATTAGAAACTTCCAAAATTAAAATCAAAACCATCTAAATGTTGAGTTAAAAAAATTATATTTAAACTAAATATCACAAGAAGATGAACCAATGACACAAAAATAACTCCAATCTAAGCTCAAATCAGCCCAAAATCAGAGGCTTGAATGATATTTAAAAGCTTCAAGTTATTAATTAGATGGCCAAATTTCTCCAAATTTTCATACTTATGGTTGAATCGAGAGGCCTGATGAGACATGTCCAATTTGTGCAAGATCACTTAATTCGAACACCATTTAGACACATAAAAGATGATGAATTGCTACATGATTAAGTGAATCAATATGGGTCATACGAGGGAGTACTCCTAAGTTACTAAAAATCTTTTCCATATATACTGAGCATGCACACTATAAATCTAATAACAATCCCTCGCTTTACATGAAGGAAAATGAAAAGAGCTATGAGGCTTACAAAATCTTTGAAATTTACCCAAGCACGACCACCACAAAATCTTCACCGCCTGACCATCTCCATCGAACCTCTATACGACCCTCACAAGACCTTCTCTTGATCATAATAAACAAATTTTTTCCCCAACCTCAACCATCATAACTATCATAACTAACATAGACTTGACTGCCAATAGTAAACCTCCTCTACACGGTTGATACCAAAGAAACTCCTAGCCACCACTAAACATTTGACTGATTTTCTCCGTAAGATATTTGCCTACCCTCCACCATTATAAGAGCTATCATCAATCAAGCATGAACATCAATGATACTTTGCCTGATTGTCTAAACAAAATCTTACTTGGTAACTTAAACTTTATCCGAAAAGCCCTTGGGTGAATTATACAATACAAAATTATTCATACATTGTGAATAGTTCAAATCAGGTTGTACTGGATGTCCCCAACTTCATCTGTTGACCCCTTAGGTGATAATACAACAAGATCTATCAAAGAAATATACGATCAGCTACAAATTAGAACTTTTCTAGTCATTATCTTCAATAATCAAACTTTTTGATGCTCCAAACTCACTCAATTTCATCTCTAATTGGTCATAAATAATATGTGAGTCAATTCATGGTGAGTTGGCTTGGTCAACTTGCCTAAATTTGTTGAACCTCTCACATACACACTTCACAAATCCAAACTCCATGTCCATGCAACCAAATCAATAAAAACTCATGAAAACTACCTCTGAATACTCCCAACAACTCATCATAAAAGTAGGGCTGCAAACGAACAAAGCCGAGCTGAGTATGTGAGTGTTCATATTTGTGTTCATTTAATATCAGCTTGTTCAAGTTTGGTTCATGTTTGTTCGGGCTTTATTATTTGTTCATGTTTGATTCATTTAAATTAATGAGTGTTCATGTTCGGTTCATGTTCAGTTCATGTTCGTTCATTTAGTGCTTATCGAGTTTTAAATAAACAAACATGAACGAGCTATAAACGAGCTCAACTTTTAGATGTTCATTAACTTAACAAACGAGCTTTATGGAGCTTCCTAACAAACGATTACATCGAGCATGTTCGTGAACATATGTAACAATTTTTTTTTTTTTTAACTATCAAACAAATACGTTCATGAACATATCTATGAACAAGCATATTTTATAATAAAAACAATTGTCTATGTAACAAAGGCAATAATTTATAATTATAAATTGTATAATCAAATTTTAATTATTTGTATCGAGCCTATTCATGAGTTCAAAATCGAACACGAATCGAGCTTTTATCTAGCTTTCTATCGAGCTTGTTCACGAACTTCAAATGATGTTGTTCTCGAACATAAATGAGCCAAACACATTAGTGTTCAAGTTTGTTTATTTAAAAATCGAGTATTTAAAATATTGTTCAAATTTATTTGTTTACTTAATTAAACGATCACAAACGAGCTTTAATCGAACTGAACAACGAGTACCTCGTTGAACGTTTGGTTCGCTTGCAGCCCTACATAAAAGGCTTGGCAAATGTTGACGGTCAACATGGTCAAATTTGGCAAAATTTTCCAAATTTAAAATATCCCTCCACACAAACCCTTGTGGCCTGCTTAAATGAATCCTAGAATCTTCCTAGTCACAAGATCGCCAATGTCGTATCTCCTTCTCCCAGCGTCCCATTGAAGCTCCGACTTCACGTGGATGCGGGAGATGAAATGCTACGGCAAATTATTGGGTCAGGTGACCGAAGCCATCTCTCCGTTCGGTCGCCAATGGAAATGCGACATCTGTTAGGCGTTTTTTTAATTTATTATTAACGCTTTATGTCTTGTCAGATTAGCGACCCGACCCGATAACGGATTAGCCTCAATGATCTTTAGAAGTACATCACGGATAAAATTCTGCATTCTACTTCTTCGAATGGTAATAGTATTGGATCTGCGGCTAGGAAGAGCCCTTGTGTTTTCGCATGGCGATCTTATTTCAGATGGGGGTTCAAGCTCGTGTCACAGGATTTGGAAAGGATTGTCAGACATCGATTGGTTCGTTATTGAAGAAGAAGTACGTGCTTGGATTTAAGCATGTTGTCGGGGTCTCTAAAAAGAGGGGACTGTTTCAATCCTTAAGGGGAAGAAATTTGAGAATTTGCTTCCAGAGAGTCGCTTCTACAGTCGTGGAAAAAGATGTAATAGAGTGGCAAAATGCCGATTGCAGTGCTGAACAGTTGAGCATTGTGATGGAATTTGGTGGTTCTTCAGTAGCAACCGCTGAGAGGATGAGGGAGGTTGCAAATCTCATTCTTAGTTGTCCGGATGAAAAGCCAGTGATTGTTCTCTCTGCTATGGGAAAAACAACTAACAAACTTTTGCAGGCAGGGGAGAAGGCAGCGAGCTGTGGTGTGTCTAATGTATCTGGAATCGATGAGCTTAGGTTTATAAAAGATTTACATCTAAAGACAATGAATGAATTGGGAATAGATAAGGCAGTCATATCAGGTTTATTGGAAGAACTAGAGCAACTTCTGAAAGGTATTGCTGTGATGAAAGAGTTTACAGTTCGTACAAGAGACTATTTAGTTTCGTTTGGAGAGTGCATGTCCACAAGAATTTTTGCAGAATATTTAAATAAAATCGGTACTAAGGCAAGGCAGTATGATGCATTTGATATCGGTTTTATGACTACAGACGATTTCACAAAAGCAGACATCTTGGAAGAAACTTATCCAACTATTGCAAAGAGATTGCGTGAAGATTGGTCAAGTAGTCACGCAATCCCTATTATTACTGGTTTTCTTGAAAAGAGCTGCAAATCCTCTGCAGTGACTACATTAGGAAGGGGTGGTAGTGACCTGACGGCCACTACTATTGGTAAAGCACTTGGCTTAAAAGAAATTCAGGTTTGGAAAGATGTTGACGGTGTTTTGACATGTGATCCAAATATTCATCCTCAAGCAGAGCTTGTGCCGTATTTAACGTTTGAAGAGGCTGCTGAACTAGCATATTTTGGAGCTCAGGTTTTGCATCCCCAATCCATTCGACCTGCTAGAGAAAGTGCTATACCAGTCCGAATCAGAAATTCATACAATCCACACTCTCCTGGTACCCTCATCACCAAAGAAAGAGATATGAGTAAGGCTGTTTTAACAAGCATTGCTTTGAAGTCAAGCATTACCATTCTAGATATTGCAAGCACTCAAATGCTTGGCAAATATGGTTTCTTAGCAAAGGTCTTCTCTATATTTCAGGATTGGCACATTTCTGTTGATTGCGTCGCTACCAGTGAAGCGAGCATCTCTTTGACATTAGATCCATCTAAACTGTGTAGCAGAGAACTAATTCAACAGGAGCTTGATCATATAGTTGAAGAGCTTGAAAAGATTGCAGTGGTTAAACTTCTCCAGAATAGATCTATAATCTCCCTTATTGGAAATTTACACCGTTCATCATTGGTTCTAGAAAAGGCGTTCAATGTTCTACGAAGAAAGGGAGTCAACGCTCAGATGATTTCTCAAGGTGCGTCTAAGGTGAACATTTCCATTGTAGTTCACGACAGCGAAGCCAAAGAATGCGTCAGAGCCCTCCATTATGCTTTCTTTGAAAACACTAATGCCTTCAACCATGAATCCAGTTTAGAAACAAATTGAGTTTTCCAATTTTTAGTGATTGTAATAAGATGCTCCATAACTTTGGCAAGTAACATGGTTTTTAATATTTGTTAGCCTATTTATTCTAATTTAGGTTTTGTTTGGAACAGCTTTCTTACTGTTTCTTAAAACAATTTTTATAAAATTGCTTTAACAAACAATGAGATAGCCGTTCCAAACGAAATCTTGATTCCCCATGGTGATCATTTTCTGAAGAAAAACTTGGTTTCACACTAATTTTGTGAAATTATTACCATTAGTTACATGACTGTCGAAAAAGCTCATTGTTTATCTTCGATCATATTTGACTTATTCCAGAGCTTCTCTAGCCTCCAAGACTTTTAAGATGTAGTTCCTTGAGCTTCAAGGAAGAGAACAAACTCATGCACAATCTTTGAGTTTCACTGGATAGCAGTAAATGGAAAGCCCTTGCTTTTACATTCAATGCTAAATAGCTTTCAAAAAGTTCTTTTCAAAGCTTCAAAATGCATCCCCCACTTTTCTTCTGGATGAGCTTAAGCTGCTCCTAAAGTATCATAGATTGTGCAAGAAGATATTCAACTTCTTCCACTCATTTAGCCAATTTCTTCTTTGATGGATAGTACTATCAAACGATCATACAGTACCACTTCCAATGATTGTACCACCATGCATTTGCTGCTGATGTTTTACTTCGATAGTTTAATCTGAATTTTTGCTTAAAAATAAATCCAAAAATTCCCTAAAACTTTGAAAATTCGCCATAATTTCATTTCTTACCAAAGGTTAGAGTTCTTGTGCTCATTAAAACAAGATTGAGCCCAATTTTATTTTTAAAAGGACAAAAAATATTTAATCACTTATAGAGGGAGTAATTAAAGTTTAATTTTTTTTCTAATTTTCCTTAATTACCCCCGAACTAGTGATCTAATTAAGATAATTTTTTTATAGGCGATATCAGGGCTTCTGTTCAACCTACTCTAATTTTGTTGAGCTTGGGTAGTAATACAAGTTTGGTGAAATAATTTCCAAATTTTAGGTTAAAATTTGATTTAAAACTTTAAAAACTAAAAATTTGAAATGCGGTTAGAATTATAATTTCATTTCTCTATGACGTATTCATATTAGGGTAAGGTTTAAAGGACCTTGATTTCTACCCCATTCAATAACTAGATTGGCCTAATTAAATCCCCAAAAGTATCGTTGTATTTACTTTTGGGGACCAATTATGAAATCTAACTTCTTAGGAAGAAATTGAAGGCTTCTAAGGCTTGAATTTTAGTATATTTTAAGTAAATGTTCAGGTGGACCTATGTTTCAAATTTCACTAAAATTGGAGTTCATTTGGCCTCTTAATTAGCGACCCAAAATGAACACGCATAATTGAACTAAAATTTTCATTATATTACAATTAATTCAAATAAATTGTTAAAAATATAAATTTAGTGTCATACTGTTCAGAGTTAAGAGCTTAACAAGAAAAAATTAAGCCCCATCATAAACCCTAAAAATAAAAAGTAATTTTATAATTAAGAAAAATATTAAATTAATAAAATAAAATAAAGTAAAATATTTCAAAATCCTAACTTATTCCAAACACTATAATCATTTTTAAGAGTCATTTCTGACATTTGGGGGAGACTTTAAGGAATTTGAAATTAATTTAGACCATTAATCAAAATATCTTTAATTATTTTATTTAATTCATTCATTTATTTAAGCTAAATTTATTAAATTTTTAACTATTTAAAAAAAAAATAAATGACACAAACTCTATGGCTTTGAACTCATAATTGGGTTTAATATTTATAAAAAAAATAAGAAATGTCTAGCATTCAAAGTAAAATAAAAAGTAAAAATTTGGCCAAATATTAATCATTTAAATAATTAAATAAATTTGAAAATTTAATAGATATTTAAAATTTTAGTAAATCATCAACTTAATGAATTAAATTAGATAATCAATAGTGACACTTCATACTCTATCAATGAAGTTTTTAGGTTGGACTACCTCTTGCTGCATGCCTACGTGTCATAAGGAGGTATTGGTTCTTATGCATGTTGTGATAGCGCAACAAAAGAGTTGACGAAATCAAAGTGTTAAATCATAAATATTATAAATCAGTAATCAATAAATTAAACTAATTGATATATATCAACTAACAATCAAACTAAAATGAAAAGGTAATGGGTAGATAGCCCGGGCTTATGAGACCATGAATTTAGATCCCAGGAGGATGAAATAAACCTCGTAGCCCTAGTTTAGAAAAGGCAATTATTATTCAACTTAAATATCCATAAAATTTAGTAACAAAATACCTAGTAACTAAAGCTTTCATAAACTTTGCTTGACTCCTTTTAGGAAGGGAAAAGTGTGTTGGATTTAAAGATTTAATGACTAATCAAAAGGCCTTAAATAACCATTCATTAATCAACTTTAAAAACCAAAATAAAACTTAAAATAAATCTAAATAAAATAAAATTTATGCTTAAATTAAGATTTCCTTAGATTTCAACAAACCAAACTCAATCCATTAATAAACTTCATACAATAATAAACCTAGGACATATCCAAACCACTCAGCCTTTTATACACAGTGTAGATTACATTTAAGGACAAACAACTTTTGTTTTAGTCTAGGCCATTATTCTTTCATGTATTTTTTGTGATGTGTAAATGATGTGTATATTGATGAATACTTGTTGTTATGGTTTGATGTGAATTATAATGCTTATGTTGTGATGTCCTTTTTTTAATATTTACAACATGATATGTGATTGGCTTTTAGATTTTCCTAGGTCAGTAGCGATCAGGATGTTTATTTCTAATCAAATTTTCTACTATTGGTCATACTTATATAGGTCTATCAAAAAGGGATAAAATTTATCATAATTTAAAGATAATAAATTTTTTAGAGGTTCCTTTTGCTATTTAGCCTCATAATCATTAAATGTAAGGCCAAGCTATAGGTTGCTAAAAGATGAACAAATTAATATTGTGATGTTTTAATGCTTATTATTTTCATATATGAATTGTTTCACTAACATGCATAGAAATTTAAGTCGTTTTGTTTTTAAAATATATCTTTGCAAAAAAAGTTATGAAAAGTTTAAAAATAAGGCATTTTCTCAATAATTTGGAGATCCAAAAAGGAAAGAAACATGTTTCAATTGAAAATTATTTCCATTTAAAACACAAATTGAATGAACAAAAAGCCTGAGGAATAGAACCAAGCTAAAGAAGAAAAAATGATGACTGAAATGAAGATGTCTTATTTTAAAAGACTTAATTCAATTCATATGAATATAATAAGGATTAGTGTTGGTGCAGCCTGGCCATATTTATTTTCAACAGGCTTGGGTTTGAAATTAAGCAGTACTTTTCAAATGAAATTTTGATATGTTATATTCTTGTTGATATTTTTTAAATTATCAGTGCTAAGAAATTGCTTATTTTTTTAGATTTTTTTCTCATGTGCACCTGTGCCTATATCTCATTAGGCTCTTGAGAAAAAAAAATTAATTTATTCATTAGCAAATAAAATTTTAGGATAACAATGCAATATAATCCTTTTTTAAGAAGTTAGAGCATTTCTGGGGTCTCATGCATATATATCGTTCGTTTTCTCCATACTAAGCATCTCCCTACATGCGAGTAGTAGCTAACAACCTGACCTATGATAGTGTAGTTCTATCTCATGGAAGTTTTAAACCCAAGGATAAAACATATTTTTATGCCTTTTTTAAAATATTGAACATCTTAGTTTTACATTGAATTAACATACATATTATTAAAAATAAATTAAAATCAATAAAATTTAATTTCATTTCTTTGGAGGCATACTTACCACTTATAAGTGCAGGATCACATAGGACTTTCTCTAGATCGACACAAATTTTAAAATAAAATAATAAATAATTGATTTTTCATTATACTAGACAAAATGGCTTTAAATTGACTAGGTGGTTTAGTTAGCCTTCTATTCTATGTAAGATGTTAGTCCATAATGCACTTCCTTAGAATATTTACCTAACCTAGATCTAGTTTTTGAGGTATACCTCAAATCATAAGTGTTGAGTCTAGTAAATAGGTTGTTAGACCTAAGTTAATGTTCCAAGGCTACCAAGAGGGGGGGTGAATTGGTATTTTAAAAATTTAAACCCTCTTTGAAAATGTGTTGAACCGAAATGAAAATTTTTATTAAGTTTTTATAGAAAACATTTTTCAACCACAGAGTTTTTTAAACCAAAAATAAAATTCACTGGG
>NW_021319907.1:69666-85312 GCF_001605985.2 Dendrobium catenatum | reverse complement strand
AAGGGAACTTCAAAAATTCATAACTCCCTACACACTTGTCCAAATTATGTGCTCTTAGGCTCATTGGAAAGGTTTCAGAGAGATCTACAAAAGCCCTATGGTTCCAGACCCTGGTTAGGTCAGTGTTAGGCTTAATTTCAATTTGAGCATTTTATGAATTTCCTTAAATACTTTTTAATTTAAAGTCCACCAGGTCTGAAATTTTGGGAGATTGAAATTAGGCATATTTTTGACATGCTAAAATTTTATCTCCCCATTTTAAGTTGTTCAAGGGCACTTTCCCTATTTTTTAATTTTAAGGGTCATGGTTTGACCCTTAAATTGAAAAGGGGGTATAGACCTATCCAATGTGATTTAGGGTGTAATTTTTGGTGTGTTGATGATGTGTAGGATGAGGAGTGTAGATCCACTGATTTTGCCCCAATCCAAGCCTAGGATTGACCCCTATAGTGATTTGAAGGTGACTTCGAGCTCACCTTGGGTAGTTTGGTTAACCACCTTAGAGTACTCCATTTGAGCTTAAATTTGGTGGTTTAGTCCTTAGGGTCAAGTTATCCTATGGTCCAAATTTCATCAAATTTGGAGCTCATTTGGTTCCCCAAGTAGGATCCCCAAAAATCCTTCTTAGAAATGGCCTTAACCCTAATCAATTGATAATGAACTATTCTTAACTTGTAAAATCCATTAAAATGTCCTTAATTGTTCTTAATTTATTCCCTAATCAATAAGAATTGAAACCCTCTTAAATTGATCTCTAGATTTGTCTTAGCTTGATCCTTATGTAATTAGGATTTAACAAATTTTAATTAATCTTAAAAATCTTAAAAATCCCAAAAGGGTTTTAAACACTTGTTGATCTGTGCTTAGGTCATTTATGGCCTTTGGAATTGATCTCAAGGAGTTTAGGACTCATTTGGGTTCAAATTCTTAAGCAGACCCCCTTAGTTGTAATAACTTCGTAACCCCTACGAATATGTATAATTTCTAAAATTCACTGTTAATTATAGAAAAATTTTGACTAATCAAACTCAATGGCTAATGAATTCAATTAGAATCTATCATTCTCTAAAAATATTAAACTTCCATAATTTGGTCAAAGTCAATAACTCAACATCTTAGGTGACTTTAGGTCAAATTGGGCCAGAACTTCGAAAAATCATAACTTTTCGTAGAAAACTCCAAATTGAATGTACCACCTGTCTAATAACTCATAATTAGGTCAAATATTTATTAAAAATTTGAAACCTTTAAGATTAACTCTAATTTTGAAAGTCAAATTTTGGCCCCTTAGTTAACGTATCCGGGTAATCCTTTAAAATCTGTTAACTTCTCCAACTCCTAAAATTCTTTTAATAGGTTATTAAAATTCTCAACCAACCCATTAAAATCAGTAATCAATTCCCCTTTATTTTCTTTCTTCGAGGAGATATACTTTTTTGAACGAGTTGATTCGACTTATAGAATTAGAGTTCAATCTAAATTTTAAAATTCCCAAAGAAAACTAATATTTTTCAAAATATATTTTCAAAATTGCACCAACAGTACGATAATTTAATTTCATCTGGACGAAAATTTTACAGAGAACAAATCGTTCCGGACGATTTTTAATTTCGTCCTGGATGAATAGGACTTAGAAAATGTTTTTGGCCAGTTCCTATTCGTTCCATGTGATCTTAATAGGAGATAACTATCTGATCATCCCGTATGAACTGATATCGTCCTGTACGATCAGTATAAATTTTATATGATCTCCTTATATGTGTGTATTTTTTTATTCAATCAATTACAATCACTCCCTTTCATGTTTATTTCAAAGAAAAGTACAAGCTTCAAATTCACAAAGTATCTCATGTTGAATTTTATTTGAAGTCTTCATAGTCTGGAGTTTGATTTTCCTGAAATGTTAGTACACACAAGAGCAAATAAAAGTCTTCTAAAATTGTTTGGAGATAACTACACATTTGAACAATAATGTTTGGAATCATCAAAACTATACAATTGCAAAAATGTAAAACATGCAAATAGCAACTATCTTAACAATAAGTCCTCACCCTTCAACAATATCCAAAAATATAATTCCAAATATTTAATAAAATATCAACTCAACCATAAAAATCTCTTCTCTCTAAAATATGCCCAACAAAGGATAGGCTAGCATGCTTCTAGTTTATCCCTAAATTTTTGTTACTCCATACTCTCCATCCTTTTAATTACAAAACAAATTCTTCAAAATTGATCTAATACCTTTTGAAAACTCAAATTTTGCATCCTTATCTTAAATGTTAAAATATAAGAAAATATATGTTATAACTTTAATGGAGAGTATTTGTAAGAGGTTCACCTTTCCTGTGATTTGATTAACAATAGAGGCTTTCCTTCACAGGGAACCTGTAACTCTAGACTATAATAAACCACATGACATTTTTAAAAGATAAGGGAAAATTCTTTGGGTATATAGACACATTTGATAAAAACACTTTTTGCATTCAGATGCCTTTGTAGAATATGATTTTTACTTTTAAAGGTGATATAATATTCCCATTGTCACATTTGAATACAAATATTGTTATATTCAAAAAAATCTATCTTCATCTTTAAATACTATTCTAAAATATTTATCTTAATAGATAATATGTTATTATTTTATTTGTATTTAACTAAAAATAATAATAATTTATCAAAATAGCTTATTATTGTCCTTGAATCTATTACAAAATATTATTTTCGTCACTCCAGATAGTATTATATTCTTAATGTCATATTTCATCACATGGATAGGAGAAACCCCAAATCTATGTTGGTATTCAAATTTATTTTCCCACAGGGAATTTTTTTGCTATTCCTCTGGGTAAGATTTCTCTCTCCATCTTTAGTCATGACAAATATTTCTACATAGGTAGTATACTTATGATCATCATATGTAGAGATTACTTTTCTCCTACTAGCTCCCTTACACATTTCTTTCATGAGTTTAATTAGCATCTAGAGGAAAGAGAAGTAAGAGGAAGTTTTCTGATAAGAATGAGGCTTGCAAAGATAGCAATGCCAATTCTTTAAAATATTTATTGAGCCTTTTTTATTTCAAAAGCTTACATTATTTAAAACTCTAATAAGTCATAAAATCTTGAGTGTCTCAAAACTTATTTCAAACTTTTATAAAAAAAAACATTCAAATCTCATTGGTATACATTTTAGTTATATTATAGCATGATGAGTATAATAAGAATTTTAAATTTACATTTTTTTTTTATTTTAAAAACTTGTTAAAAAATATTATTTGAAAGAGACTGATTGATGGTTATCTCTTAAATCTTAGAATAATTGCAAGAAAATAGATCTTTCTGCTTAGGAAAAAATTTCTAGATATATAATGAAATTTTAACTAAGCCTTAAAAAAAATTATGTTGTCAATAAATTAAAATATCATAATTGATTTTAATGGTGATGAGCATATGTATTATAATCCAGTAGAGATGGCATTAGGGTCAATGTCCAACTCTTCTCTTCAAAAGAACATTGTTGCTGTTACTTTTATACCAAATGTATATGTTGCTAAAAAGGATAATAAGTTAAAATATGTAGATATTGGTGAGTAACAAATGCCATAGTGTTTGAAGTTGGCTCAACATTTACCCTTCTTCTTATTAGTAGAGCACAAAGAAATAAAAAAAGTAGATTTAAAAATAAATTTTCCAAGAGAAGAAAAATTACTGAGTTAGAATCCTTAAATCAAGTCACATATAAGTCAAGTGGAGAGTCAACTATTCTTCTCAAATATCCTTAAATGGAGTCTATCTCAGCTTATATCCGCTAAATAAAAAATGACCAATCACTAAATCAAATTGATAACCCCCCAGCTAGGGTTATGATCCATCCACATTCATGATGTCATATTACACATATTTATCTATTAACTACATTATTTATAAAGGAGGTGTTGTAGTAAAAAATTATGGGTGCCACTTTCATAATTACTAGGTCACTGTTAATTAGGGAGGAAACAAAACATTGATAATGTTAATCTTACCAATGTTAAGAATAAAATTTCTATTGAATATGATCCTCTAATATAAATCTCCAATAAGGATGATGAATATGTGGTATTGTTAGAGAGTGATGCCCTTGAATTTAAAGACATTCTTACCATCATTTGCTTCTCAGATTTGGATTACTCAAAAGAAAATGTACATAATTTATTATGAAAGTTTGTTAGGGATATTAAGCCCTATAGAACTGGCCCAAGCTAACCAAGGGGGGTGAATTGTTATTTTAAAATTTCTTTTAACAAAGAATAAAAAACATAAACCAAAATCACGCCACAAAAAATAAATGTGGAATTAAAAGTGCGGAAGCAAGAAAATAAGAACACATAAATTTATAGTGGTTTGGTCAACTCGACCTACGTCCACTCCTTGGAGGCACCCTCCAAGTTGTATGATAGTTTATTCTTATGAAGAGATTGAAGAATTACAAGTTTTAAATGGTAAGGATTGTACATTTGAAGAAGAAGCTTACAAGATTTGTAGATATTTGAATACTTAAATTAGCTTCAACCTTAGAAGATGAAGCTTTGTACTTTAAGAATTACATATCACAACCTCCCACTTTTCATTTCAATAAATATAGAGAATTTCAAAATGAATAGAGTCCTTGTTAATTTGGATGCATAGGTCAACATTAGGAACACAAAAACTCTCTCATATTTAGAGATTGGAATGGGAAGAGCTAGCAATAAAAATATGATGTTATGTTTGTTTAATGACATGGGAGAGAGGGCTTTAAGCTAAATTTCATTACTAGTAAAAAGCGAATAGTTGAAAATAGATGTGAAATATTATATAATTAATTTTAAAAAGTAATTTAACACACTCTTAGATAAACCCTGAATTCATGAATAAAAAATGGTTTCATCTACCCTGCACTAATGCATCAAGTAGAAAAGTAATGAAATATAACATGTGATTAAGTGTGATTTGAAACCATTCTCTGCTCCAAAAATAGGGATTGATGTTGCATATTTTGCAACATAAAAATTTGTTGTCTGCTACAAAAGTGAAAGTATAATTAAAGATGAGGAAAATAATAATGGAAAAAAAAAGGAAAGGAAAAGAAAGTAAAGCAAACAAAGAATAAAAAAGAGAAGAAAAAGAAAAATATGTTGATAGCGAGGATGAACTTGAAACTATGTTATTGTGGCCTCTAAGCACTCATTGTAAAAGAGGTTAAAGGATGGACTAAAGAGCACATGGTCAAGACCATCATTTAAAAGAAAAATTACAATAATTAAGATTGAATTGGTGTGAAGTTTAGATGTTGATTCAAATATGCGAAGTGTAAGAATTCTTTTGAAAATAAGTAAAATACCCTTCTCCAAAATTCAATATAACCTTTGAGAAAGCTAACAATCAAAGAGGTAAATCCTTTAGAAAGTGATGAATCTAAAATAATTATATATGAAAAGCTAAAAGTAAAAATTAAAAACCAAGCTCTAATCCCACTGTTTCATGGCATGTTTAGCGGGTTGTTATTAATTGTTCTATTAACATTTATTTTAAGTAGATAAATTAAATTGCTCATATTTTTCATGTCATGACATTGGACCAATGGAAAAGCTAAATATCATGGAAGACTTTATAGCATAATAAAAATTCAAAAGATAGTATTCGCTTTTATACTGTTAGTGTATTTCACGATAATTAATATTAATTCATGAAAACTAATCATTTTGAACTCAATATAGTCTTTATAAAAATCATTAATCCTTGCAATGGTTTTAATTTGAAACTTTAGAGTAGCTTGAAGTTAGTGATGTAGCCCTTGAATATGAAGAAGATATTAAATGAATAAATATTGAATTAAAGAAAATTAACCTTGGAGTAGAAAATGAAAATTGTCACATTTTCATTATATCTTTTTTGAGTGAGGGTAAATTACATAATTTCATTAAATCTCCTTTAAAACATAAGAGTTGTGTCCATCATCTTTATGATTTTAGATTCATCTTTGTGTGGTTTCCTAGTCATGATCTCAGAATGAATCCAAGAAGTGTGCATATGACATCATTTCAAAAAAAATTATTGGTCTTTATAAATGAGGCATTATAAAATAAAAATTGATCATTCTAAGATTAAAATTATGAATCTGAAGCAACTATAGCTTTGGAGGTATAGCTTTCATCCCAAAAAAATGTTATTCGAAAACAAACCATAACTAAGTAAAGTTACCTACCTGATTTGAGGAACTCGATGGCCTTAAAGAGCATCATTGGCAACCTCAAAAAAATTTTGAATTATAAAAAACTTGAATAGTTCAAGCCCATAATAAATTGGTTCACCCTGAAACATTCAAAGTTGGAGGCTTTGTCAAGATTCTTTGGAGTCCAATTTAAGCCCATCAAAAAATTTGTTCAAAATTTGAACACACATGAGAGGGATTGTTTGTCTTAGAGACAATCTATGAGTGAGGTTCCAATGACCTAATTAATTAAAAAGGAAACCACCTAATTCTTCCTATAAATGGGCACTTCCTGTTAATGGGTGCTTCCTTAAACAATATCATGCTTGGTGTAAATCAAATCCAAAATTATTATAACGTCTTTATGATTAAGAAAATCATTGAATCCGATATTATGAATTCAAATTTCATTCTAAGAAAAAAAATCTTTCTCTAAGATCCATCTCAACATTACTCAAAATTAAAACTAAATTTCTAGTTTAAAATTCAAATTCCAAATTAAAATCAAACTCTTAATCCCTTATAGGTTTTTAAAGTTATAAAAGAGACATTTGCTTCCTCTTCTTAAGATTAGATCCGCCTTTGTTGTAGAAAGCCCTTTGTGGCACAATCCAAGTATCAAATTTAAAAGAAATTCTATTATTTTTTTTTTATGAATATGCATGAGTTTCTGAGCTACCTATTTCCTAGGATATTGACTTATTATTGTTGTATTAAGCATGTCGGGCCCCATCAGAGCTTAGTCGACTTTTGGTCATTAAGGTTTGGTGTGAAGGTTTGTGTAGAATATTAGACCTTATAGAACTATCCCAAGGCTAACCATGGTGGGTGTGAATAGGTTATTTAAAAAATTAATGGATTTTGAATAACTTTTTTTTAATCCTTTTAGAAGATTAAAAACACTAATCTTGAAATATGTAGTTGATTATAGAAATGACTTTCAGGGATAATCTTTTAACCAAAACTATAAAGTGAGGTTAAATAAAATGTAGGAAAAATAAAAGTTAACATAAGAACACCTAATTTTATAGTAGTTTGGTCTAATTAGACCTACATCCACTCCCTAAAGACACCTTTTCTAGGCATTGCACTAAATTATAGTTACTCTCTTTTTTCCCCACAGCAAGGCGGATAATCCCTTACAAACTCTCTTCCACCAACTCGATGCGGTAGAGAACCAATGCCTTTTACACTCTCTAAGTGATGGAAGCATACCATCTCGTCCCTTTTCACACACTAGGTGAAGTCAGTGTATATAGCATCCTTTTTTACCCTCCTAGTGAAGGTAGAGAATCATGTCTTTTTCACCCTCTTGATGAAGGCAGAAAACCTTGATTTTATCTTCAAGATCTTCTCTCAAAAGTCTCCAATGAAGTTGGGAAGAAATTAAAGAAAAAAAAGAAATCCTTACTTTGGGCAACCTTGTAAAACCCTCATAATTCCCTTTCACTGATCTCTCACTCTCCAATCTCAGAATCTCTCTAAAAAACTATCACTCTGCACTTTTTATTTACATGGTTACCAATTAAAATTACACTTGCTCAAACTCAAGAAATAAAAACAAAGATTTACAAATTCTATTACATGAAATAATATTCTTCCTTATCTTAAAGTCTTTAAAAATTTGGAGTAATGTATAACTTCCTTGAAATATTAGTACTTACAAAAAAAAAATAAGAAATATCTAATATATGTTAGGAAAAAATAATAAAATTATAATAATAAAATTTAGTTATCATAAAAAATCACAATATCAATCTTAATTACTGTTTTGCAACAATCTCTTCTTTTTTAATGATGGCAAAAATAATTTTTGTTTGAATAACAAATTAAAGTTCTTTTCTCCTAAACACCCTCTAAATGAACGAAAACTAAAATCATAAGGATAAATGAAATTTCATCCCTGTTTTATATTTTGATTTTTATAGGCAAACAAAAAATAAACTACAAAGCAAAACAAATAAAAAAATATACAAACTCCAAAAAGACCCTAAAATAAAAAAGTATGTCAGTAATCATAAGAAAACTTTAAATAAACATATCCATAAACAACCTTCCCCTGAGAGGATTTTGACATAGAACTGAAAATCAAAATTTAAATATTTGCAAGACTAAATTAAATTCTTGAAGTAATAACTCTTTTTAAATTCATATTTTAATCAAAAAAATAAATAAGATAAGAATAGTTAATCATATTCAATGTTCATTCTAGAGAGTAGAAATCTAAAAAATATCAATTATTGCAAAAATTTAACAAAAATCACATAGATTCAAATTCAATAGTTGAGCTTTAATGTTAAATGTATAGATTTTTCTAAGAATTAGAGATAGAAAAGAAAGAACTAGATGTAGTGTGGGCTTATTTTATGACTCTTTTCAATTTTGGAGAACATTGTGTATTTTTTTATTTTGATTTTTATTTTTTAAATATTATGCATCTTTTTAGGTTGGGCTAATTATGTGTTTGTTTTTCAGTTTTTGCCCACTTTATGAATCTTTTGACATTTTTTTCTTTCCTTAACGTAAATCAATAAATCTTAGCTTGTGTTAGTACTTTTTAAATAAAAGAAAAAACATTCTCGTATAAGGAAAATAAACCACAAAATAGAATCCTATAGATAATAATAAAAATAACACATTGAACAAGAAAATAAAATGAAAGATGGTTCCCTTTTTGTAATAATTATAATTATAAGACAAATGTGTTATCAGAACTTCAAAAAGATTTCCTTATTTAGTTCTCATTAAAATTTTATTTAATGCTAGAGAATAGAAAAATATTTAATAAGGAAATAATTTTGTGATGCAAAGGTTAAAAAAATTCCAATTCTTTAAAAGAAAATTTTAGATTAGTTAGTATTAACTCATTAAATGACAATTATAGAGGAAAAGAAAAATAAACTCAGTGATAACCTAACACACATTTCTTTTTATATGAACTTAAAATAAAAAGGAATTACAAAACACTCAAAAACTAAATCAACTAAAAAGCAAAATAAGAATAATTAGCAATAAAACATATAATCATAGAAACTAAAAGCAAAACATACAAAAAACTACACCTAAACTAATAGTTTATTTGCTCTTTACCTAGATGTGGTTGTGGAAGACTAAATTGCATGATGTAGCTATTGATGATTGCTACATGAGTGTTGTGAAAATCAAATTTTCCTCTAACACAACCAATCTATTTGTTATATCTGAAATCCTACTAGTCCAGATGTGTCTGAACTTGATCAAAACATTGATCTATATGAGATTCGAGGTGATCAAATCTATATATCATGTCTTGATAGAACTTTTGACATGTCTAGGAGCAGGAGCAGGTGCAGGTGTGGGTGCATGTCCACCTTCTTTATCTAATTATTCTCCTTCATCCCCTTGATCCCGACGAGAAAGAATTTGAAATGAGGCACTAATAAAATAAACAAGTAGGTTATTTGGGAGTTCAGAATGAATGAGGTTTTATTTTTTTTCAAGAATATAAGAAACCAAGTGTTCTATAGCTACATTCTTCTTTCTTTTAGTAGTAGGGAGTCTAATGCAGTTAGATTATGGATATAATCCATAATCAGTTGGGCTTCATCGAATGAAGTATTTTACAAGATATAATATGTTACAACACTCAATAAAGGAGTGATATTGAGATGATCATAAGATTTAGGGATGATAGATATCCTTAAGACATACTAGATGATCATAGCATTTATATTTAAAGTATAAACTAATTGTAAATAAGATATTGAAGTTGTTCCCCTAAGAGTTTGATAAATAATGCTTCAATCAAAATCACTTCTATATGTCATTGAATGAGCCATAATCCCTTCAGTACTATGCTATAAAAAAGTCCCCAAATATTCCTTTGTAATTTCAAAATGTTGATGAAAAAACATAGGAGGTAAATTTCATGTTGTTTTTATGCATTCTCATATGTGCAAGAAAGTAGTAAAAAGTCTAAGAATGATATGCATAGATTAAAGTGAGAATAAAAGAAAATTGAGTGGAGTTTAAAATGGGCATGATTTAAAAACGAATGTCTTCTTTAATCATAAGACGAGAAGGGGTAATCTTAGTCTGAACAAACCTATCGAAGGCTTGTTAGTTCTCACTAGATAGAAAATTATCATCTCATTCAAAACGAGATGAGCCTCCCTTGGAAGGTCAAAATTGCTTGCTACTTCTTTCCATTTGAGAAAAAGTTTGAATATATGAATTGAAATGATCGAGATATTAATGATTGAAAAAATTCAATGAATAAACTCCAATTTATAGAATTCAAACTATTTTTTACAGAACAATATTATGTTTATATGTACGATTTAGATCTTTGTACAAGACGATCTTTGGTTCATACATACAAATGAAAATGGTAAAAAATAGTTAATGATGCAAAATGACTTTTCAAAAAGTTGTTTTACAATGAGATGTTTTGTACGATATTTTTGCCAAATTTATCAGACAGACGAATAGGTGTTCGTATGGGGCAATCAATTAATAATGTTCATACCAAATGGTTCATATTATCCACATGCAAACTGACAACTGGATTGTACAAAAAAATAGGTGTTAGTATAGATGATGTTTGAAAAATAACTATCATTGGAATGCCTGCCAGGATCTGACAGACACAAAAATTAAGGGTTCGTACTGATGAACATGTGTTCGTACTATACAATCTTTAACAAAAAACATATTTTTATTAACCCATTGCAAAATAAAAATCATGTGAAATCTAGAGAATTTGTACAGTACAAATTGTTTTTGTGCAGTACGAATGGAACATGAAATTTAATTTTTCACTTGTTGATCAAGATATTCTTTAAAAAAAATTCATACAAGATTCACAAAAAAATAAAATTAAATAATAAAATGAAACAAAAATAAAACACAAAAAAAAAAAAAAATCAAAACACAAAATCAAACACAAAATGGAGAAAAAATAACCAAGGCAAACCACAAAAATAAAGAACAAAACACAATTATAAACACAAAAGAAGTACACTACAATTTTAATTTGCAGAATTGCAATTGTCAAGTATGAATATTAATAACTTCAAATTTGGTTTTTAAAGTGCTAAAGTCTCAAAGGCCAGTGTTTTTGTAAAATCATCTGTAAGTTTACTGTCTATTGCTATATGATGTAGCTCAATTTCTCCTTTGGCAACATGAACTCTACTAAAGTGATGCATTGTGTCTATATGCTTAGTCCTAGAGTGTTGGATTATATTCTTTGAGATGTAAATGGCACTTGTATTATCATAAAAAATTAAAATAATATCATGTAAAATACCTAAATCAATTAGTTATTATTTGAAATATAGAACTTGTGCCACACAGCTTTCTAAGGCTATGTATTCTACTTTAATAATAGAAAGAGCGATTTTATTCTATTTTTTGCTAGACCACGAGACTAAGAAGTTCCCTATAAATTGATAAGTTCCAAAAGTACTCTTTCTATCAATCTTACGCCTTGCAAAATCTAAATAAAAATATCAAATGATTTCAAAAGAGGTGCTATGTCAAGGACACCAAATCTAAAAATTTTGAGTTCCTAAATGATATCTCAAAAATCTTTTAATAGCAATTAGGTGAGATTCTTTTGGATCAGCTAAAAATTTAGTGCACAGTCAAATACTAAACATGATATTTGGTATGCTTGAAGTTATATAAATAATGATCCAATTATCCCTCTAAATTTCTTTTAATCAAAATATTTGCCTTTAGAATCCTTATCTAATTGACTTGAGGTACTCATGGGAGTATTTATTAATTTTGTATTATATATTTTGTATTTCTTAAGTATGTCCTCAACATATTTTGACTAACAAAGAAAGGTGCCATCCTCTCTCTACTTTGTGCTAAAACTAAGAAAGTGGCTAAAGTCTCCCACCAAACTCATTTTAAATTCCTTACTCATTATTATTGAAAAGTCACCACAAAGATTTTTATCAATGGTTCCAAATAAGATGTCATCAACATAAATTTGAACAATAAGAATGTCATCTCCTACCCTTTTTATGAAGAGAGTGGTATCTACACTTCCTTTTGTTAAAAGATTTTTCTAGTAGGAAAATTCTTAACCATTTATACCATGTCATAGGTGGTTGTTTTAGTCTATATAGTGCTTTCTACAATTTAAACACATAATTAGGAAATTATGAATTTTAAAATCCTACAGATTTCTCAACATGAAAATCCTTTTTTATCTTCCCATTTAGAAAAGTACCTTTAATATCCATTTGAAATAGGCAAAAGCTAAAAGTGCCCTTATTGCTTTTAATCTGGCTATAGGGGAAAAAGTCTCCTCAAAATTAATTCCTTCTATTTGATTATACCTCTTGGGCACAAATCTTACATCGTTTCTAACCACTACACCTAAGTTGTTCATCTTATTTTTTTTGTCTTTTTACTAATTCCCAAATATCATTTCTAACAAATTGATTCAATTCTTCTTGTATATCTAAAATCCAAAATTCATCAAAAAGTGCTTGATTCATATAAGTGGGTTCAATCATTGAAATAAATGCTGAGTGGTTCACTTCTTTGATAAGCCCATGCCTAATCCTAAAACCTTCACTCGAGTCTCCTAAAATAACTTCTTTATGATGACTTTTAGGATATTATTATTCTCTAAGCAACTTATTTTCTATTTCAACATTTTCTTCAAGATTTACATTTTTAATTCCTTGGATATTCCCTTAAATATCTTATTCTTCCAACCAAGACCCTCCATAAATATCATATTTATCAAAAACTACATGAGAGGTATCTTCTACTACCAAATGTTTTTTTTTATTAAAAACTCTATATGATTTGACAACACTTGAATATCCCAAAAACATTACCTCATCAAATTTAGGATCAAAATTTTCTAAAAGAGTTTTCCCATTATTATGAATGAACACTTTACATCTAAAGACATATAGGTGTGAGAGGTTGGGTGTTCTACCTTTAATAAGTTCATAGTATGTCTTATTCAACTTAGATATAATGTTTGCCCTATTCAGAATATAACATATTGTAATAGCCCCTTCAACCCAATAATATTTAGAAAGTGAATATTTAGCCCACATGGCTCTAACTACTTCTACCAAAGTTGTATTCTTTGTCTCACAACCCCATTCTATTGAGGAGTCCTAGGGTTTGAAAAGTTGTGATATATCCCTTACTCTACACTAAAAAATCAAATTTTTTATTTTCAAATTCTCCTCCATAATCACTATGAATTACTAGAATTTCACAATCTAGTTTCATCAGAATCCAAGTAAAAATTTTTTAAACTCTTCAAATGACTCACTCTTATGAGTTAAGAATCTAATCCAAGTTAAACTTGAATAATTATTAACAGTTTGATACCCAAATATTTTTCCTCCTAGACTTATAATGCTAACATGTCCAAAGAGATCCATGTGAATAACTTCTAAGGGTTTGCTAATTCCAACAACATTAACTGATTGAAAGGATGACTTTTTTTTTTTTTTGAAGAAAGCAAGAAGCTGCAATATTATTAAAAAAGAGACTAGAGCATACAACCAACCGATTCCTCCTTTAACATTTGAAGAAAATTAGGAGGAATATTATTGAAGGAAACATCTTCCCAATCGAAAGAAGAAAGAATAGCATAGTTAGCACAAAGATCAGCCAACTTATTACTATCATGATTAACCCAATTACAAATAAAATGGTTGAAATTATTAGTAAAAGAAAGATCTTCCATACCTTCCTTTCCATCTTTGATCTTCTTATTAATGAGCTTAATGATGTTGATATTATCCCCTTCAATGATAATACAATTGTACTCAATCATCCAATCTTTGAATACCTCATTAATAGTTTTGATAGCAAATAACTCCACATGAGCTATGTCCCAGTGAACACATGATCTCCCAAATGCTAGCAGTAATCTTCCTCTGTGATCACGGCAAACACCTCCAACTCCTCCTTTGTACGAGCAAAGCAAAGAACCATCTACATTGAATTTGATCCAATCGGGTGGAGGAGGATGCCAAGATTTATACAACAAATCTTGTTGATTGACAACCAACCGGCCCGAATTCTATTGCAATAGATAAAGAACTTTTTCCAGATTTGCCAAACACCATTTCACACCTATTCTTCCAAGAGAGATAAATGGTGCTACAAAAGAGATTAATTATAAAAGAGCTCTATTTTTCCAGCCAATTACATCTATCTACAAAAGAATGGCAGCTGATAATAGCAAAGCCCCAAATATTTAGGTGACCGAAAACATCCTTGATTTTACTGCAGATGTTAGAGATATGATGTAAATCTTCATCTTCATTACATCCCATAGGACAAAGGCTTCCAGCTTGTAATCTTCTATATGAAAGAAATTTGAAGGTAGGAATAGAGTTATTAAACATTCTCCACCAAAAATTCTCAACTCTAGCATTGAGTTTAGAATTTCTTATCCATTTCCAGTAAGCTTGAGATGGATCATAATATGTCAATGCCAGAGAGGCTAATGCAGATATAGATTTCCCAGAATTCTTGTTAATCAATTCAATCCGATCTTCATTTATGTTAGAACAAATTCTGATATTACAAATCAATTTTATTAGATCAGCTCCACATCTTCTTTCCAGTTCAAGATTATTCCAATTACCTTCAAAGATTAGCTTATTTACTTTAGCATTTTCTTCATCAATAGCTTCAGGAACAATAAAAGTAGGCCACCTATTAATCTGTTTATCCATTATCTAGATATCCTCGTAAATGCTGATAGAGTCGCCTGTAGAAATGGTCCACCCGACAATTGGTTTAAGAGCTTCCCACCCATTTAAAAGCAATTTCCAAGCTGGAGAAGAAAATTTCCTACCAACCTTACATTTCAAGAAATCACCATACTTTGGATACATTATATTATGAAGGAAAGAGTCTTTATTATGAATGTAATTCCAAGCTAATTTTGCTCTTAGTGGGCTGATCTTTTTAGTACAAGAAGGTATGCCACGACCACCCAAAGTGATCGATTGACACAAAGTATTCCAATCCACATAGTGAAGACCAAATCCTCCATCATTCTTATGCCATAAAAAATTCCTACATAGCTTCTCAATTTCATATAAAACACTTTTTGGAATTAACGAGATGGTAGAGTGGAAAGTTGGATATGAAAGCAAAACAGATTTAACTAAAGTGATTTTACCCGCCAAAGAGATATATTTGCTAGCCCAAGTGTTAAGCATCTTCAACACTTTATCAATGATGAATTGAAAATCCAACTTCACCAATCTTCTCAAAGCAATCTTAGTTCCAAGGTAGTTAAATTCTTTCACCACCTTAAACCCCATAATATGGGATAAAGCTCTCTTTTTCCTCCTCTTGACAGAATTCCCAAATAAGATAACCGACTTATCTTTATTGATCAATTGGCCCGTCCAAGCACATT
>NW_021319907.1:13723-69656 GCF_001605985.2 Dendrobium catenatum | reverse complement strand
CAAATTATACTTCACTAAGGATCATATGTTGATGCATGTTAATTAGGGAAACAAGTTAAGTCATCCTTTCAAAGTCGAAGAAGTTTTCTCGTTTTGATGCGGGTTTTTCTCCACCTGCATTTGGCAACCCTGATCTTGAATTCAAATCAAGGATCAACCGTCCCCTTATCATCAAGGAAGGGAATAACCAATTCCCTAACAAGCTTCTTGAAGTTATCGGGAAAGGCAAGGGCATTGTATCTAATGATTCTATTTTGGAACCTTTAGACACAGGGAAAATTATGAATATCTGTTGCTGATGAGTAGGATATTCATAATTTTCCCTGTGTCTAAAGGTTCCAAAATAGAATCATTAGATACAATGCCCTTGCCTTTCCCGATAACTTCAAGAAGCTTGTTAGGGAATTGGTTATTCCCTTCCTTGATGATAAGGGGACGGTTGATCCTTGATTTGAATTCAAGATCAGGGTTGCCAAATGCAGGTGGAGAAAAACCCGCATCAAAACGAGAAAACTTCTTCGACTTTGAAAGGATGACTTAACTTGTTTCCCTAATTAACATGCATCAACATATGATCCTTAGTGAAGTATAATTTGGGCATGTCACTTACCAAATCCTTCTGTGCAATCTTCCTAAGATTTTTTATGCCTTCATGCAAAGTCTTCTATTCCATAACCAAGATTCATCAGTAATACTTTTTTTAAAAAAAAGCATTAGAAGATTTTGAACAATTTAAATCAAGCATCTAAATAATATTTACCCTATCTCCATGCAAGACATGAACTCCATTTTTGCTTATAATGCAGCTTATAGGTAAATATTTTATGTTAAAACACTTATAATAAAAATGATTGACACTTAACAAATTATATTTCAAGCCTTCTACTTATAAAACATTTTCAATCAAAAAATGATTCATATTGTAAATCATACCTGATCCTAACACTCTCATAGTGGTTTTATCTCTAAGTGTTACTTTTGCCTCCTATCATGGCCTTTAGAAGTATAAATTGATTTGTATCTACAATCATATGGTTTGAATATCCATTGTATAGGTACTAAATGCTCTCATGATAGCTTGTATGAGAGCGTTTCTACAAAATTATCAAATGTTAAACTTAGGAACCCAAATAAATTTGGGTTCTCCTCTTGGCAATGTTAATCTAGATGCATGTTTGATTTGTTGTGATTGATGCATCATAGGTCTCCATAATAAATGTGTTCTATAATGAATATTGCAAGTGTTGGAAATAAGCCCCATCATTCCATATGAAAAGAATATAACACTAGGAAAAGGATTTACTAATCTAAGTGAGTTATAACATCTTTTCTTAGATTTTGAAATTTTAAGATTTTAATCAGGGTTATAAAATTATTCAAGTGTGGAAGGTGTCTTATCTTCCTTAAAAGCTTTCAGTTTTTCTATAAGATATGAGTTTATACTTTCTAAAACAAAATTATGAACTTTCAACTCATGCTCTCTTTGATATGATTAAGCCATAAAGACCTTAAAATCATTTTCAAGTTCATTATAAGTTTTTTCTAATAAACCATACTCTTTAGTCAATTTATCAAATTCATATAGCAATGTCTTGGGATTGCTATCTATGATTGCACGATCTTTCCTCATATTTTTATGCCCTAAAAATTAAGATACTCAATGTTATGATTTCATGTCATTTGAGTTTCCTATATAATTTATGGATTTTCTCAGAAAATATCAAATAATTCATCATAGAATAGTTCACATACCTCATCTTGATACAAATGATTAAGCTTATTTTATTTTAAGCATAAGTTTGTAATCTCCTCTTCTACTTTTGTTTCTGAAGAGTCTGAAGCAGGGTCTACCCGAAAAGCTCTTTCCATTCTCTTCTTTCATTTTTTGATGTGAATTTTCTCCTCAACTTTCTCCTTGTTAGGATTAGCTTTATGATTTGGGCAATCAATCTTTATATGTTTAGGAGCACAAAACTGAGTTCCACCTTTGATAAGGGAAACTAGTTTCACTCGTATGAATACTTTTTTCTCTTTGTTTTCTTTTATGATTATTAGTATTATTATCACTATTATTATTCTTCATTATATTCATATTTATAAATATTGTCCATCCCATATAATCAAAGATTACACATGGTGGAGGGAATCTTTACCATATGTATGGATTATTTCTTATATATAACATTCTCTAATGAATATAACACAAAGAGAGAAATATAGTTGGCTTTTATAACCCAAGTAATATTAACAACATGAATAAAATTGGGGGAGTAATATCTTAAACACCGGGTCTATAAAATAATAGCATATTTGTTTTGATAACCCATACCACATTTAATTCATGTGAATGAACAAGAGAGTGTTACAAACCTGTTTTTTGGATTATGATTTTGATGATAGAAAATAAATCTTGTTTCACTACGATTGCCTTTACTACTGACATTTTCAAGATTCAAAGATCTGACAGAAATCAGAATGAGCTCAAGATTGGGAAGACTAGGTCTGAGTCAGTATGTAATTTTCTTTTTTCCCTTCTTGAGTCAATTGTAATTATTTGAAGTGCTGATATTAAGTAACCCTACACACACATTTGAGAGATTTAGAACTTGTGTTTTTACTCACATCATCCCGGATGATATTTATATCTCGATCGAGTTCAAAATAGAAGATCTAATCAGGATTTTAGTTAAGGCAGTCGTAATTAACTGATCAGCCCGACGATACCTATATCGACAAGGACGATATGCTCAATACATAAACAAAATTGCCGCAATAATCTATTTAGGTATTCCGTATTTTTGGAAATCGGCCAGGACGATTCTTTTATTGGCCTGGACGATATTGTATAATTATGCTTAAATTGATCTGGTAATCATGGGAGTAATTAAGGATGATTGATATGATCACATCATTCTAGATGATCGCAAGATCGGCCTAGACGATCCATTCAAAAACCCTTGATTGCAAATTCAGGGTGATGCTCTGAATGATTTTCCTCTAATTTGAACTGATCAGCCAGGACGATATTGAGATTGTCCGGGATGATCAAGCAAATTTTCAATTGTCCAGTTTGCATTTAGGGCGATGCTCTGGCCATCTTATGATATTTGCACTGATCGGCCAGGACGATATCCATATTGTCCTTGATGATAAAGTCAATAACTTGCAATTAATGTGCTCCTTTGAAGCTCTTTTATTTAAGAGCTCTTGTTCAACATTTTTTAATACCCTTGGATTCTATCTTGACTTGAGAAAACCTAAAGGAGAGAGAGGGAGGGAGGGAGAGAGAGAGAGAGGATCTTATGAGGGGGAGCTTGTGAGGGGGTTCACAAGGGTTGCTCCAAGCATTGTTCCACTTCTTCTTCCCTAAAGTTTCTTGTCCTTGGAAGGGTTGGAAGAGGTAAGTTTCAGCAAGTGATCGTGGTTCTCTGCCTACTTCAGGAGGAAGCAAAATGAGTTGGGTTCTCTACCTTGCCGGGTGTGGAAAAAAGGAGGTGTTTTTGTAAGGGCTTCTCCATGTAGCTATGGGGGCTAAAGGAGAGTCATGTTGGTAGTGCAATACTCAGAGGGTGCCTCCGAGGAGTGGATGTAGGTTAAGTTGACGAAACCACTATAAACCCTTATGTTCTTTTTACTGCTTCCGCACTTTAATTTTTCGCACTTGTTTTTTCGTGGTGATTTTAGTTTGTGATATTTATTCTTTTTGTTTAAAGATTTTAAAAATTACCAATTCACCCCCCCCCTCTTTGTTAGCCTCGGGTCTAGTTCATAGGGCCTAACATCCCTAATGTACTTTCAACTGGTATCAGAGTAGGGTTCATAAAAACAAAGTTTGAAAACTTTTTTAATTTTGATCCATGGCTAACTTTGGGAATCGTAATACAACTGAAGGATATTCTATTACATGACCTCCCTTGTTTGACAACCTTCCGTTTGATTTTTAGAAAACTCGCATGTCTAGTTTTTTACAATCAACTAACTATCGCATGTGGATGCTTATTAAAGAAGGATATTCTCCCCCTACTCATGAAATTAACGGAATTAAAACTAAAGTTGCTTTTACTGAATGGACTACCGATGAAAGAGAGTTAGCTCAATTAAATGCGAAGTATTTGAACTATTTTTTATGTGCTTGATAGTCTGAGAATTACATGCGTGTTTCTACTTGCTCTACTGGAAAAGAGATTTGGGATAAGTTGTGCATTACTTATGAAGGAACCAATGAAGTGACACAATTTCGTATGAATATTCTCTTGCATAACTATAAACTTTTTTGTATGAAACCTTCTGAATTGATTTAGATCTAGAAGGATCCTAAGGTCTAGAATAGACCCTAAGGTCGGGCTCTAGAAAAGGATCTCAAAATCTAGAATAGATCCTAGGGTCTAGGTCTAGGAAGGGGTCTTAAGGTCTAGAGTGGATCCTAGGGTCTAGGATTAGATCTGAATTATAGAAGGGTCTTAGTGACCTCATTCAAAAATGAGGTCAACATGTATACACGGTTTACTCAAATTATAACTTCTTTCCATGCCCTAGGAAGAGAACATTCAAACTATGAAAAAGTAAACAAAATCTTAAGATGCTTGCTTTCCTCTTTTGATGCTAAAATCACGGCTAAAACGGAATCTAATGATTTAAACACCTATTCAATTGATAACTTACTTGGCTCACTCGTTGCTTACGAGCAAGGGGTGAATCAAATAAACCTTGATGCAGGTAAGAAAAAGAAAGAGAAAATAGTGGCACTGAAAGCGCACAAATCAGACTATGACTCTTTCAGGTCTGAAAGCGATTACTTTGCCTTAATCACAAGGCAATTCAAAAAATTTCTAAGGAAGAAACACAAGCTTCATCAAAGTTGAAGAAAAGTTAAGGATAATAAATATTCTAAATGATCTTCTGATGTTGTTTGCTTTGAATACAGGAAGCCTGGACATGTTAGAGCGAATTGTCCCACACTTCAAGATCAGACAAGCAAAGAAAAGGGTGAGGTGAAATCCAAGTTTAGAAAAGACAAAAAGAGACTTCAAAAGGCATTTTGGGCGGATTCTGCAACTGATTCATCGGAGACTGAACCTGAAGACGAAACAACAAACTTGTGCTTAATGGCAGAAGATCATTTTGATCAAAGTGATGAAGAAGAGGTATGTAAACCAACTTATAATCAATTGTTCGAAATTTATGAGAAAATTCATGCATCATACAAAAAACTTAAGAAAACTCATGCTAGTTTGAAGTTGGAACTTTCGAATTTGCAAAAAGAATATGAAATTATTCTCAAAGATCATTCTACAGATATTCTACTTTTAATGAGAAGGGACCCAAACCTATTTGGGTTCCTAAATCTAACAGTTGTTGATTCTTGTAGGATTGCTCTCACCAAAGACCTCGTGAGAGCATAAGATACTTGGACAAACGGAGGCTTGCAGCTCATAACTGCTTAAACTTGCTGCTTCATAAATTCTTCAAATGCATTTATTGTTTAATGTTGGTTTTATTTTTCGTACTAGTGTTTTGTTATTTTAGTTATTTGATCATTTTTTTTATTTTTATTCTGGTTTTCTATATGATGATTTTTCAAGCTTTTAGATTTTGAGATTTAATGCCAATGATTAGCATCTCTACATCAGTTAAAGGGAGAAACACCGTTGATGTTTTCCCTCCTTTTAACCTCTTTTAGTAGGTATAATTATTCTTTTCTAAAACAAAAGTCTAGCTCATTTTAACAAGTGGTTTTTGAAATTAAGATTTCTTTTTTATATTGATACAATAATCTATCCTATATATAATGTCCAAAGATATCTTTCAAGTTAATTGAAATATTGCCATTGCACATATCATGTGATTTTGATTGTGTTTTGTGACTAGTTCTTCCATATGTTAGAGAGCGAGCTCCTATTCTCTAATATTTGGAGGATATACTCACAACTAAGAATCATTTTTAGGAGATTATAAAAGAGAATTTAGTTTGAAAAAAAAGGGGGGTAGTGGAAAAGACGTCAAATTGGAATAAAAAGAGTATACACAAAAGTGTTTCAAAAATCAAAAGATGCTCAAAGAGCAAATTCATTTAAATAACTCATGGATAATTTGATATTTTTAAAGGCTTGATTTCAAATCCTATGATTGAGAGAAATTACTTTGGTATATTATATATGAGATATTTATCATTGTAACCAACTTTTAAACAGATCTTCTTTCAACCCAACTAACTTTTTCTGAGTTAAGCTTTTTTTTTTCAAAAGATAATTTTTACCCTGAAAGAAGTTCGAGCTAGGGATTAATAGGATCGGATATTTTACCATTTTCAGATTGTGACATTGTTAACTCATTGATCTTTTGAATATCTAAAATTTAATGTTTTGAGAAATTTGTCATATGGATGCTTTGCTAAAACAAAAAAAAAAATAAAAATAAAAAAATTTCCTTTAATTGTTTTTAGTTTTTTGTTGTTTGTTAACTTTTTAATTTTTGTTTTATTTGTTTGGGGCTTTCTCTGATCATCTCCATCTTTCCTTGGTTTACAAATTCTTCTCACATTATTCTGACCGATACCTCTATCATCCTGGATGATATTATAATTTATCTTCAAAATTTCATCTGCTGAACTTTTCTAAGCCTTCTGTAACGCATCGTCCCGGACGATACCTTTTCATCCTGGACGATCCGATCGAACTCTGCTATAATTTTCTTGATTGTCTTGGCCAATATAATTTTCATCCTGGCGATGCATTTATGGCCATCATCCTGGCCGATACACTAGATCGTCCTGGATGATCCATATGTCAGTCGTTTAAATCCTTAAAATTGACCCCGGACTATTCATTATTGGACAATCATCCTGGATGATCCACTGTTCATCCTGGACGATACACGTGGCATATATTTAAAATGTTTTAACTTTGGCTAGTATGATCAATTATTGTACATTTTCCTGGATGCTACATCTAATCGGTCTAGACGATCTGCTTTTTAAACGGTCGTCCGGCTTGACTCCTCGGAATGATTGCCTGTCTCTAATTGTCCTGGCCGATATCTGAACAGCCTAGACGATCAGACCGCCTTTTTGAACAATCGGCCTGTACGTAATTATTAAACCAAATTGTCCTAGATGATTATGCGATCGTCCTTGACGATATGGCCATTTTTTTAAATTCAGAGCATTCCAGCCATGTTTTCTCTCCTCAAACCTCTTCTCCTCTCCTGCTTACTTGATGATTTCTTAATATGGTAGGTGGAAAGCGAGTCTATCAAGCTTCTGGGAGCTCCTCGAGGGCCACTCTGGACCATCGATTTCGATAAGCTGAAGATTAACCAACTTATCATCGGTACAAGAAATGCAGCATCACTCTCTCCAGGATAAATAATCCTCCCTACCTTTCATATCCGGAACTAGATCTCTTCGCTCACACTTCTCTCTGCTTCATTCTTACTCTAGAAGTCCCCTTTAACTCCGAACTTCTGTTTGAATTTTTTACAAATCTCAGACTAAATGCTGCCTACACTGCCCTAACCTCCTATGTGAATCGATGCCCGGTCGAGATCACATATCAAGACTGTGCTGAACTGCTGCAGCTATCCACCACCGGGGATAAACTGCATTTAACTGTTTCTAATCCTGACTTCAACTGGTCCACTGCAAATCATTTTCTATGCCAAACCAACTCTCCTTTTCATGTTGGAGAGACTAGCTCTTTAGTCAAAGAAGCTAGGATAATCCAACATATCCTTCGCAACTCCATAATTCCAAAAGCTGGGGACCAAATCCACATCACCCCATTACTTTCTCTTACAACCTTTTACATCATGGCCCATAGAGACTTTAATGCTACTGATCTAATCTTTCGATACATTGATCATTTAACTACAATCCGTAATCCGGGTCATAAGAGGAAACCCAATCTGTTTTTGGGACACATCATCTCATATGTTTTTAAAACCAAATAGAATCTTCAATATTCTGCTCACCCCAACCATCTGCCTCCCTGCTACTCAAATAATTCATTCAATGTCCTTCACAGTACTCATCTCCACCCAGGAGATGGGGAACCTCAGGGGGCCGAGGAGGATGAGACTCCCGTTCCTGAACCTGTTCCTCTTTGTCAGCACTCACAATTTGACCAGTTAGTGGAGAGATTTTATCGCTGAAAGACCCATTTCGATGCTTACTTTGCTGCAAAGGAGCAGCAACATTCTGAGGATATGACCCTCTAGGAGCAGCACCGTACAGAAGACTTAGCCTATTTTGACAGCTACATTACTCACCAACAGCAGCAGCACGACCGTGACATAGCCTAGTTCAATGCTCAGTTTACTATGCTAGCTAGCTATTTTCAGCAGGTTCCACCACCTCCACCGCCATCTAATGATGAGGATCCCTCATTTCTATAGTTTTAGTTTCTATTTTCTGTAGATTGCTTTCTTTTTTTGTATTGTGTTTTTAGTTGCTTTAGTTTGTGTTTTTAGTTTCCTCCTCCTTTTTTAGATGTCAAAAGGGAGAGTAGTATTTTTGTACTTATTTTTGTAGTATTTTTGTACTTTTTCAGTTCAAAAATTTGAAATCTTGTTTAATTTTGCATTATTGTTTGAAAATTGATATCGATATGTTTGCCATCATCAAAAGGGGGAGATTGTTACGAACCTATTTTTTGGATTATGATTTTGAAGATAGAAAACAAATCTTGTTTCACTACGACTGCCTTTACTATTGACATTTTCAGGATTCAAAGATCAGACGTAAATCAGAATCAGCTAAAGATTGGGATGACTAGGTCTGAGTCAGTCTGTAATTTTCTTTTTTCCCTTCTTGAGTCAATTGTAATTAGTTAAAGTGACTGATGTTAAGTAACCCTACACACACACACTTGAGAGATTTAGAACTTGACTTTTTACTCACATCGGCCTGGACGATATTTATATCGTCCTTGACGATCGAGTTCAAAATAGAAGATATAATCAGAAAGAAATTACTGCCATAATTAACTTATAGGCCTGGATGATACCTGTATTGGCTAGGAAGATATGCTCAATACAGAAAGAAATTGCTGCCATAATCTATTTAGGTATTCTATATTTTAGAAATCGGCCAGGACGATTCTTTTATCAGCCTTGACGATATTGTATAATTATGCCTAAATTGATCCAGCAATCATGGGAGTAATTAAGGATGATTAATATGATCAAATCATCCTGGATGATCGCAAGATCGGCCTGGACGATCGCAAGATCACCCTGGATGATCCATTCAAAAACCTTTGATTGCTTCTAGCAGATTTGGATCGGACAGTACAAATTCAGGGCGGTGCTCTGGAAGATTTTCCTCTGATTTGAACTGATTGGTCGGGATGATCAAGCAAATCTTTAATCATCTAGTTTTCATTCAGGTCGATGCTCTGGCCAATCTTATGAGATTTGTACAGATCAGCCAGGATGATGTCCATATCGTCATTGACGATAAAGTCGGCAACTTGTAATTAATGAGCTCCTTTGAAGCTCTTCTATTTAAGAGCTCCTATTCAATGTTTTTGAACATCCTTGGTTGCTATCTTGACCTGAGAAAACCTAAAGGAGAGAGAGAGAGAGAGAGGGAGAGAGAGAGAGAATCATGTCTATGAAAACTATGAAAGGATGATGAGTCAGATTGTATGTTGAACACTCCAAAATTATGACATAAAGTAATAAGGGTGCCCTCCAAAAATCTATAAATAATTTATCTATATATTCGAAGGGGATGTTTCACAATTAAAAAAAAAAAGAAGAAATATGGGAGATTTTTAAAGCTTTGTGCTTAACTATGTCGCTCAATGCCAACCATTGACAAGCCTATTGTTACTCGTCGCCCTATGCCAATTTTCTACTTATGCTAATGCTCAATTTAGTCCATTGAATGATGTTGACCATCAATTAACATCAACATTCATTTTGGCATGTTGCTTTGCATAAATTTTTTACCATTGCCCGATGTTCCCAACATTTTTCATTCGCTGATCTCTAACATTGATCTTTTTGAAATATTTATCTTTCATTAAAAAAAAAATTTTTTTTTAAAAAAAACCCATTCCCCCCCCCCCCCCCCCTCTTGGTTAGTCTCGAGACTAGTTCATAAGGCCTGACATCCCTAACAAATTTTAGAGAGTTTAATTATTACCAAGAAAATAAGGAAGGAAATCTTTGTTAGGATAATGACTCAAAACAATCACACTGTGCCAATGTAACATGGCTGTAAATTAAAAATCAAATTCCATAAGGGAACTGAATGAATTGTTTTAATATCCAACACCACATGTTGGGGTGACAAGTAAAATTGTACATATAAGCTTATATGGACTTCGTGTTATCAAAATGTCATGAGAGCTCATAATATACTTAATGAATTATATAACTCATACTATGAAGAGTACTCATGAAGGCATTAAAGTATCACATGACTCATGGTATGGTATAAGGAAAACCTGAGGGAGTCAAACAAATTAGCTTTGGTTACATAGAGAACACTTAATATGATGAGTAAAATTTAGGGAAATCAAACCTCACATAGGACAAAGTAAAGATTCCGTACTATGACACCAAAATAACTTATTTGCACTGAGATAAATGCATATATTCCTATAGCATGTTTTCATACAACTATTAAGGATAATGATTTACTTTATATACTGAACATCACATTGTAGAGATAAAGTAATAGTGGTCCTAGACTATAAAACAATTAGAGAGAATCCTCTCAAGTAATATCTATATAGAGGAATACTCACACGTGGTATAGTAATTCTTCCCACAATGTGTAGAGCTCAAGTAAGATAGGCATGGAAGAACCATTTCAAACACCTAATAATTATGTAATTCCTTCACAAACCTGTTGTATAATGAAGGGGACTTCCCAAAAAGGCTCAAACTTATCACCTCCGAGGTGATGTGAGTTGATAATCATATACAAGACAATAACTAAGTCACTAACCTAGAATGCTCGGGTCAAACAAGGAAATCATGTTCCTGAGCCACGTAAACCTAATATAATTTGAGGTTTTTATTAACTTATAAATGTAGCTCTTCCAAATCATGAAGTTCTACAATCACAGTTGGTCATTATCTTGATGATAAAGATTAAGGCTTAATATGTGGAGCTCAACCTCAAGTGGGAGAATTTCTTCAACCCTAAAGTTTAGATCATATGTCATGGATTGAGTAGGAGTATGATATGTGGTCATATATGCCCATAATGCTTCAAGTAATTTATAATTCCATTCTCATTTATTTATTACAAGAAATTTTTTATTAATTAGATCAAGGTTTTATTGAAATCCACTACCAATCCATTAGCTCTAGGATAATAAATGGAGGAATAATACTAGTGCATGTTATGGTAGTGAGAAAATATAGTAAATTTGGGCACCTAAATGACATGTTGTTATCAATAATTATTTGATGTGGAACACCAAAATGATAGACATAGATGAAGCACATCATATCCTCTAACTCAACTTCCTTAAAGGGGTGTACACCAAAAAGTCCTTTTTTGCATCTCACCCATGACCTTGTGAGCATAAAAATTAATTAGAAAATGCAACCATATTTGGTCAAAAGATTTTTTATACAATGTGTCATTCACAAAACTGAATGATAGAGCCCTCTTCCCAATTTAAGCAACAAGTGAGGAATCATCTCGAAGCCTACTATGCTTCATGCACTCAATAAAATGGGTCATCTAATATGACTCTTCCATGATAAAAAAGCACTACATGAGTCTAATAGGGAGAATATATTACTATAAGGAATGAGTTCTGATGATACTAGATAATAATAGACACTAGGCTTTCAACTAAAGTTAGGACAACACATTCCCTCTTTCATTGTTACAATAGAGAATCCTAACCAAAGTTACCTAAAGGATAAAACATAAGAGCTCCATCGCCTGATTATCATAAGGCAAGAGTTTAAGCCTAAAGACTTTGAAGATCCCTCTACCTAATTAATAATCAATTATGAATCTCCATAGATCCTCACCCTTAGAATATTCTTCTGAATGGAAAAATCAAATCCCAAAATTAAATCTTCATACTTGTCTTCTTTATTAGTATGAGATTCTAAGTGACTATGAGACTAACAAAGAGTTTGGCCTTTCGGAAATACAAAAATGAGGTCCGAACCTACTCTAATTATAAGAGTTTCACGAGTGCAAAGTTATTTAATAGAGGATGCACCATCAAAGTAAAACTCATGGCTTAGGAATATTTTCATCCACACTCATGATTAGTTCATCTCGTAGATCATCATTGAGGGTGAAATATATAGAGATCAGGTTAGCACAAAAAAAATTAGTTAGAGTCTATCCTTTTATGGCCTGCTGAAGAATAGAAGTGATTTTAAACTGCAATAAAATCATGGACAAGTGTATTATACAACATGATAGGATCAGACTCAAGAAATGAGGATGATATTTTGTGAAAGCATATAACACATAAGTTTCCTTAGAGTAAAGATAAAAGCCTAATATTTTTATTCTAAAGATGGGTATTTTAGCTCTATAGGAATAAGAGGTATACTGAGACCAAACAAGGTATATTATTTGTCTTCCTCATTCTCTTGAGCTAAAAGTGCACCATGTTATAGAAAGTTCATGAGGGTTGTAAAACCCTATTGAACTTGCCCGAGGCTAACTATGAAGGGGATAATCTAGTTATTTTAAAAAAAATTTAGTGAAAGAACTTCTTTAAAAGCTTTTCAAACCCATACACGATATTCATTATAGCTATTATCGAAAAAGTAAATTGCACAACAACAAAATAAAATAGATTTTTAACCATACATATAATTGCTGAAAATAAAGTGTAGAAATTGATCAGAATGTACATAGTAGAATTTTTAGAGGAAATAATCTGAATGAACACACTAGAATTTTTAGTGGTTCGATCAGCTTGACCTACGTCCACTCCTTGGAGATTATATATCCAAGTATTGTACTAAAAAATAGTGACGCTCCTTTATCTCCCATAACAAGGTAGAGAAGCTTGTTCAAATGTTATTTTGCCTCTCTAGTGCGGTAAAGAATCGTGACTCTTTTATATGTGGAGAACCTCAACACTTTTTACACTGTCGAGGTGATGGTCAAAGAACCATAACTATATTTTTACCCTCCAAGTGATGGTCAGAGAACCATGATTGTATTTTCACCCTCTAGGTGATGGTCAGAGAACCACGACTCAATTTTCACCATCCAAATAATGGTTAAAGAACCATGATCTTTATTAAAGAAATTCTCCGAAGTAATAGAGAATCAAGGAAGATGGTTATAGATACTAGTCAAGATTCTTACTTGGAGCAACCTTATAGATCCCCTCATAAAACCTCCTTCTCTTCTCTCACAAAGCACTCCTCACTTTCAAAAATCACTCTCCTATAGTCTCAACAGCCAAAGATATTTGAATAGGAGTGTTATTAAACCTTAAGTAGTGGACTTCAAGAAATCCTAATTTTTAAGAGATACATCTTCTATTAGTACAGTACAATACATATATCATATAATACGATAAGTGAAATTCAAATTCATCTAGTAAGATCATTCAGATAAACTATTAAACTTTCATAACATTTCATATAGTATGATCAAAACATCGTACGGTACGACCTGCAAAAATTTCTTCTATTTATTTGGGATGATCCTTGTAATGGAAAACTTTATACATTTCCAATCATTCAGAACTTTGGACATTATACAATAAGAATAGTATAATACCTATGGATTTTATTTTGTATTATCTCTAGGATGACTAATTTCTTACACAGGTAATCATACCGTATGAACAATATCATATAGTATGATTAATCATTATAAGTATCCATGATTTGATTGCCTAATTTTGTGGTATTAATTAAGAAAGATTTTAATTAAGGCTTATATTAAGAACCAAATCTTATTATACAATCAACCAAAAATTAATATGTTCCTTAACCCCTAGCAGCTAGGGTTTTGACAAAGCATAACAAACCGTACAGTACAAATAAAACTTATATAGTACAAAGTAAGGTTTTATAATACAAAACAAAAATCATACATTATGATGTACTTAAAAAAGAACTTTCTCAAAAAAATAATTTTCTCTCTCCCCTAGTGTGTTTTCAAGATTTCTCAATAATGATATTTATCTAATTATAAGATACGACTTAAGAAAAAAAATACATAATAAAATGAAAATGGACTATAAACCAAGTTTACCCAATCTTTAGCTTATCAAAATTAGATGTGAATCGTGGATTAATTTCCTGAAATGCTAGTGTTCTAACTTAGTGTTCATAACTATATTTTCATATTATGTGTATTTTTGATGATTTCAAAATATTATTGTATTTAATATTGTTTTCTCCTAATATATATTGGAAATATTGCTTTTATTATTGTGTGTACCAATGTTTTAGGGAATTCATACTCTAGATTGTTGAAGACTTAAAGTCAGATTAGATTAAGGTTTATTATTTTTGGAGTCTGTACTTTTTATACTTTTCTTAAGTCTGAAAGAGTGTGATTATAACTGAGTAACCATGCATACACACACTAGGGGATTGTAAAAATTTGGAAAATTTTAAAATTAATCGTACTGTATGATTCTGGATCATACGGGATGATTTCGCTTGAGCGTTTGGGAGAGAGTTCTTGCTAGTAGAGTGTATGAAGGGTTCACAAGGTTGCTCAAAGGTGAGAATCTCTTTGTTATTATGGAAAATCTCTTCCTTACTTCTTTAAAGATGCTCAAGAGAAGATCTTTAAAGAAGACTCATTTCTCAACAAACACTTGGAGAGTTTGAAAGGATGACGGTACTCTGTTAACAATTGGATAAAATGAAGGATCATGGTTCTCTGCTGCATTTAGAGAGTGTGAAACGACAATAGTTATCTACTAACACTTGGAGAGTGTGAATAGATGACATTTCTCTACCTACACTTGGAGAGTGTAAAAGGATGACGGTACTCAACTGACACTTGTAGAGTGTGAATGGATTATGGTGCTCTACTGATAATTGGATAGTATGAAAGGATGTCAGAACTCTACTGACACTTGGAGAGTAAGAAAGGATGATGATACTCTACCACACCAGGGATTGGTGGAGGAGAGGGTAATTTTAAAGGCTTCTTTACTTTGTTATGGGAGTAAAAAGAGAGTTATATTTGTAATAGTGCAATACCTGAAGAGGGAGTCTTCAGGGAGTGGATATAGGTCTTGTTGGACCAAACCATTATAAATTGTTTTTGTTCTTATTTTACTGCATTTTTATTTTTTTTGCACTTTTTATTTTTGTGGTTTATAAAGTTTTTAATTTGGAAAAATTTTCTTTGTGCAAAATAAAAAAAAAGTTTTAAGAGATTTTTAAAATAACCAATTCACCCTCCCTCTTGGTTAGCGTTGGGATAATTGCATTAGGTATAACAACCTATATAGAATTTTCAAGTGGTATCAGAGTCTACTTTCAAAAATTAAGGTTTACATAACTTTTTGAAAATGATCATGGATACTTTTGGAAACCATAACACACTTGAAGGGTATTTGATCACTAAACCCCCATTGTTTGATAACATCACTTTTAATTTTTGGAAAACACGTATGTATACTTTTCTTTAATCGCATGACTATCACATATGGATTCTTGTACATGAAGGATACACTAGGCCAACTAGACTTATAGATGGCATTAGAACCAAATTACTATTTGTTCCCAAGATTGTAGAAGAACTAATCTTAGCTCATTTAAATGCCAAATATTTGAACAATTTTTTATGTGTATTTAATTTTAAGATTACATGCATGTATTTACCTATAAAAGTGGAAAAGAAATTTGGGATTGACTTTGTATCACTTATGAAAGGACTAATTCAGTGAAACAATCTAGATTGAATATTTTGTTTCATGATTATGAACTATTTTGCATTAAACCAAATGAATCAATCACTGACATGTATACACATTCCACACAAGTAGTCACCTCCTTAGATGCTTTAGGTAGGGAACTAATGAATACTTAGAAACTAAATAAAATAGTTCATTATTTGCCAACTACTTATGATATGAAAATAACTACTATTATAGAATACAGATTTAAATGTTTATTCTATAGACAATCTTCTTGTATCACTAATTGCTTATGTGAAAGGAGTGACTCAAAGATAGATTGATGTAGGTGAGAAGTAAAAGGAGAAGAACATAGCAGTAAAAGTGGATGACTTAGTGAGTGACCAGTCTCATCCTTAGGATGAAGATGGCATTCCCTTGATGATAAGGCAATTCAAGAATTTTATAAAAAGGAACCAAATGAGACATCAACAATGGAATAAAAGTAAGTTACATAAAAATGTTAAGGCTTCAAATAATGTATTTGCTATAAATGTAAAAAGCTTTGACACATCAAATGTGAATGCCCGAATCTAAAAGCCAATCCTATAATGGATAAGATCAATGAGAAAATAAATGTGAGGAAGGATAAGAAGAAATTACATTGAGCATTTTGGGTGGACTCACCAACCTTTAGATTCCTCAAAAATAAGAGTAAAAGAGGAAGTCACCAACCTTTGTTTGATGGAAGACAAGTTAAATCAGTTAGAAGAAGAAGAGGTATGTGAATTAACTTATGAAGAGCTTTTGAAGTTTCTAAGAAAATACATAATACGTATAGAAAACTCAAAAGATGCATGTTAGGTTAAACTTATATTTCATAGAATTATAAAAGAGCATGAAATTCTTAGGAAAGATCACACACTGATTGATATAAACCACATGAAACTATTGGATAAGTTTGATGAATTGAATAAATAGCATGAACTATTAAAATCATCTCACACTGACCTTCAAAAATATTTTAAAATATTTATGGATGAATCTAATAGTAGAGAGCATTATTTGAAAGTTGATAATGTTGTGTTACAAAGTGCAAACTTATTTTTTAAAGCATAATTAAAATCGTATGAGGATAATAGGATTCCACCCACACCTAAACAATTTTCAATCCTGATAAGAAACAAAAAATTAATATGTTCCTTAACCCCTAGCAGCTAGGGTTTTGAGAAAGCATAACAAACCGTACAGTACAAATAAAACTTATACAGTACAAAGTAACGTTGTATAATACAAAACAAAAATCATACATTATGATGTACTTAAAAAAGAACTTTCTCAAAAAAATAATTTTCTCTCTCCCCCAGAGTGTTTTCAAGATTTCTCAATAATGATTTTTATCTAATTATATGATACGACTTAAGAAAAAAAATACATAATAAAATGAAAATGGACTATAAACCAACTTTACCCAATCTTTAGCTTATCAAAATTAGATGTGAATCGTGGATAAATTTCCTGAAATGCTAGTGTTCTAACTTAGTGATCATAACTATATTTTCATATTATGTGTATTTTTGATGATTTCAAAATATTATTAACACTTATGCTTATTAAAGTCCAAACCACTAACCGATTCAAAATGTTTGAAAAAACTTAAAGTTTTATCAATCCTATTCATCGAAGCATCAAAAAACAAAATGAAATCATCCACAAAACATAAATGGGAGATATTCATACCACCTACAGTTCTGAAATGAAGACTAGGACATTTGTAGAAAAGATCAGCCAAGCCCGTAGAAAGAAAATCCACAACAATTATAAAAATCGCTGGAGAAATGGGATCATTTTGCCTCTGGCCATGAGAAGCCTTAAAGTAACCATGGCTCTTACCATTTAGAATAATGGAGAAAAAGAGACTTTTAATACAAGATTTGATGAGATTAATGAAATTAAAATTGAAACCCAAAAAGTTCAAAATCTTATAAATAAAACTACATTTAATATTATCATAAGCCTTAGCAATATCGAATTTCATAATCTTGTTACCACCTCTCACCTTGATATCCAAGTCTTGATATAATTTCTGAGCCAAAAGGATATTGTCTACAATGGCACGTCCTTTGACAAAACCCATTTGAGAAGGAGATATAAGCCTAGGTAATAAAATAGTTAACCGGTTTATCAATATTTTAGAGAGAAGTTTATAAAAAATAGTGTACAAACTAATGGTCTAAAATCATTTCAAGAGTTCACAATGTTATTCTTAAGAATCAGAACAATTAAAGTAGAAGAAAAAAACTTAGGAATAGGAGTACCATTAAAGAAATGACTAACAGTAGAAAGAATGTCATTAAAAATAATAGCCCAAGTTCTATGGAAGAACTTAGTAGTAAATCCATCAGGCGCAGCCATATAATCTGCATTCATATCAAGTAAGGTCTCTTTAATCTCATTAAGAAGGGGAGACTTAGATAAGCCATAATTATCCTGTTGAGAAACAATATTAGGAATAAAAGAAGGATTAGCAATAGAAGCAGGATTAAAAGATTTATTAAGATGCTTTTGAAAAAAAATAATAGCCAAGTTAGAAATCTCATCCCTATCCTTCGTAGCAGAACCATCCTCATGAGAAATTTTACGAATACAGCTAATAGAACATTTCTTATTCACCAAAGTATGAAAATATTTAGTATTATTATCACCTTCCACCAAATGCTTGGCGGCAACAATCTATTTCCAAAAAATTTCTTACTGAGCTTGAAGCTTACAAAGATCCACTTTAGCTTCATTCAGAAGACAAAGGTTGGGCTCAGAGGGATCCAACTGACAAAGATACTCAAAGGAGTTAATCCTATCTTCAACAAGTAAAATGTTAGAAAAAAGATCCTTAAAAACATTATGGTTCCACCAATTCAACACTTGCTTAAGCCTTTTCAATTTGAGCCAATGTCTATTCATACCAGAAATAGAATCAATAGGAAAAAGAGGAGTTTGCCAATTGATTTGGATGACATCAAGAAAAGACTCATGTTGCCACCACATATTATGAAATCTAAACCTAGAAGGAAAACCCTTGGTATTATTATTAATTTTGATAAGCAGAGGAGAGTGATCAGAAAGGATATGACTAAGGTGGTTAACCTTAGTCAAGCTAAAAGTGTTAAGCAAAAAATTATTAAAAAGAACTCTATCCAGCCTTTCCCACAAGTGCCCACGATGCCAAGTAAAATTATTACCAGAAAAACCAATATAATGATGTTGCATGCCATGATTATATCATTAAATTCCTCCATCAATTGATATATAAGAAGAGAACCCCCTATACGCTTAGTTGGGTTCATAATAGTGTTAAAATCACCACCAACAAGCTTAGGAAGATTGCAGACATTATGAAAATTCATGATTTGATCCTATAAAATCCTTCTAGTATAACGAGAAGAAGCAGTATAAACAAAAGACACAAAATATTAGAAATTAGAACTTTAAATATTACAATGTAAAACCTGGGTAAAATCACTAATGACATAAATTCTACTGCAATCTTTCCAAAAAATCCAAATTTTACTGGCAACATTCGACTTAGCATTTTTAAAACTCAGATATTTAGTAGTACTAAGTAATTTATCCATAGATTTTAGAGGTTCAAGCAAAACAAAAATAGAAATAATATGAATATGACATGAATTTTTAACTCCAAGCTTAGAAGAAGGGCAACCAATACGCATGTTCCAAATAATTGTGTTAAACATAAAAACCATAATTAATGAGAAGTATGCGATCAGGTGATTTTAGGAGATTGAAAAATATCATTTTTGGGTTTCCTACCACGTTTACCATGACCCTTAGTGAAGCTCAAGTCATGGTCTTCTCTAGCATAACATTTAGCCAAAATATCAACTTCTGTATCAGTAAAAGCATCACAATGACAATGATCAGATAACAGAATGGAACTATCATTTATGTTACTAGAAGGTCCCGTAGGAAGAGGTTGCTCACCATCCATAAAAAAAACACCATAGTAGTTAAATTCCACTCAATGACATCATTTAAATTCTTCCCACTCTCGATTTGGACCAAAACAGGACTCACCTGAAGAGCCAAATCCTCCACCGGCACTTAAGGTTCCTCTCTAACATGAATAATATCAATAACCTGGTCAATCTCATCCATAGAAAGACTAGGATTAGAATCGCTAGTAATATTAACATCCAAAACAACTACTTGAGGTAAAGTTTGTAATGAAACACAAGCAATATATGAAGAAGATGGATCAGACAAGTTATTAGCTATAATAGGTAAACTTTTTTCCTCCCCTACAACACAGGTAGGAACCACGGTTAGACCATCACTAGAGGAGGGGGAAGCTACCTGAAGAAGATCAGGCTGAGCAACCACCTGCTTACCTTGAGAAGTAATTCTATTAACTTCCACCAAAGTGCAATTCACATTAGCATTTGAATTGCATTCTTACATTTTAGTAGGCCTAACCTTTTTTTTTTTCTTAGGGTGTGGGTGCAATTTAAAGCATTCACTCAAGCCATGCCATTTCAACCTTTTGAAAATAACCATTCAATTCAGAGCCTAGCCAAATCTCTATAGGATACTTTTTAGAAATATCTAGCTCATCCAAAACACTATCCACCGAGGGATGAGAAATCAAAGCCATGGCTTGGTCTGTTTGATATGGTTGGCCAAGGATGGAAGTAAGAACAAAAAGTATTTGGGAGTTTAAAAATGAAACCTTAGATTAGGGAAAGAAACCCAAACCAGAGTAATAGTTGATTCTTGATGGACATACAAGTCAAGTGTCTATTTAAGAAGGCGCATTTGGCAAGCATGTATGTAATAAGATCTCCTCAAAAATATCTGGCTATAATTTAAGTCATTACTCAGTTGGATAGTTACATGCCTTGGGTAAAGTAATCCAATATGAAACGAACCAGAGAGATTTAAATTAACAAAATTTTTTTGGATAATATTAAGGTTAGGATACCTGAGAACAAACTTACCCACAAGAGTAAGAGAAAAAGGAGTAGCTAATTGCGTAACAATTGAATCATCTAACATTAAGGTGGGGCAACCTTTAAAGGATGAGTAAAAAAAATGGAGGGGAGGAGAAGAAGTAGCTGATCTAGCCAACAAATCCTTAAATGAGCGGGATTTTCCATTCGGGATAGAAGCAACCGGCGGGAAAGATGACGATGGGGTCATCATCCCATCGTCATCATCCCCCAAATGAGCGAAAGCTGACATAAAAAATAATATGAAAGGTTAAAATGACCATGATAGAGACAGTGAACATAGAAGAAGAATAGAACCAAGCGGAAAAGCCACAAGTTGCAAAGAAAAATAATCTGAAATGAGAAAACAAGGCAAAACTGAGGCACCAACCAAATGCCGAAGAGAGCAGGAAGCAACCACACCAAAAACTAAGGGGAAAACAACAAAAAAAAGCCAACCAGGTAGCCACCCGATGAACTCTAATGAGGAACCCTAGAATCCCCTCAGAATCTCTAGAGGGGAAAAGCAGAGAGCCATTATAATAATATTATGCATGTTTGAACCATCTCTTTAATTTCCTCTAAAGGAGGTTTTGAGAGGAAAATACTATCATCTTGAAATATGAGGTTAGGGATAATAAAAGGTTTATCAATATGAACAAAAGAAAAATACTTATTGAAAAGGTTTTGAAAATGTTGAACCACCAAATTAGCAATTTACTCAGCATCCTCATTAATAGATCCAACATAATGATTGATTTTATGGATAGAGTTTTTGACATTTTTTCTCTTAATCAACGCATGAAAAAATTTTGCGTTATTGTAACCTTTAACAAGATGCTTCGCAACCACATTTTGTTTCCAAAGGCTTCCTCCTAAGCTTGTAACTTAAAGAGATAATTTTTAGCATCCCTTTGTAATGCTAAATTATTAGTAGAAGGAAAGAATTAACAGTTAAGCTCAATAGTGTTCACTTTATCTTCAGCATTGAAAATATTGATGAAAATATATTTAAAAACATTATGATTCCACCAGTTGAGAACTTGCTTTAGCATTTTATGTTTAAACCAAAATCTTTTTATACCAAAAATAGAGTTATTCGGATGTAAAGGGGCTTGCCAATTTTCCTAAACTAAATCCATAAAAGACTCATGAAATAACCACATGTTTTGAAATCTAAATGGTGGCAAAGAACTCATATGTCGGGTCTTAAGACTAATTAACATAGGAGAATTGTCCGAAAGAGTCCTGCTAAAATGCTCAATAGAAATAGAATTAAAAGAATTAAGTCAAAAATCATTAAACCAAACCTGATCCAACCATTTCCATAAATGACCATGATTCCAAGTGAATTTGTTACTAGAGAAAATAATGTCAACTAGATTACAATCCATAATCATATTGTTAAAATCATCCATCAAATGATAGATATGACTAGATCCTCCAATGTGTTATGGAGGATTAGAAATATTATTAAAATCACGACCCACATGCTAGGGAAAATTATGGGTACTGTGGAAATTAATTCCATAAAACATTCCAAGTAATGCAAGAACAAGCAACATTAACAAATGAGACACAATAGGATAAGTTTAAAACATCAACGCTACAATGCAAAACTTGAGTAAAATCACCAATAACATCAAGCAGAACAGGATCATTCCAAAACACATCAATTTTATTGGCAAAGTTCGAAATAGCATATTTAAAACCCAAACTTCTAGCGAGACTAAGTAATTTAGCTGAATTAATGAGAGGTTCAACCAAAACATGAGTAGAAATATTATGAATGTGTCATAATTTTTTTTACATTTAAACTAGATGAGGGCAAACCAATACCCCTAACATTCCATATAATAGATTTAAACATAACAAAAATTACTAATAACTAGTTTACGAACAGGTGGTTCTATGAGATTGTAAAATGATATTCTTGCTTTTCATACCTCTCCTATTTTGAAACATGGTATAACTAGCATCAATATCCTCTTCTGTAAAATATTCAACAACAATATCCATATCCTTCGCATCAGTAAAAGAATCACTATGATAATTGGAATTAGAATTAACTTCATTATCATTATATAGACCCACCTTCCTTACCTCCTGAGGCATATAACCATCCTTAAAGATATTTCCATCCTCCACATTTCTTTACTACTCATGTGAATGCAAGCATTTCCTTCCATCATAATAGGAAGTCCATCCTTCTTATCATTAACAACATAAGGATAATTCATCGAATTAGAAAAGTTATTATTGAGCAACATAAAATCCATATCGGGCAAATTTTTATTAGGAGTACAAGGACTAATAAGTGGTGAAGTAACACTACTTTGTTTAGAAGTAATAGCCAAAATTTGCTCATCCATATTTTCACTTTCTAAAGATAATAAAGTGCTAGAGTTGATATTGTTTCCCTGTACTTGAATATGTTTTTCAACATTGGAGGAAGGTGATTTAATGTGAGGAATAGAACCTCAATTTCTTGCGGTTTAAGATCATTGCCTTCACTCACTCCACAGTTAGGACCCTCACTATGATGAGGAACGGTGATAATAGGTTCCAATGGGAATGTTTAGCGGAATACTTTTTCATTCAAAGATGAGGAAGTAACATGTAACATTCATTTAAAGCATGGCCATGCATTTTATAATATCTACTTTTTGAAGGGAATGAAGGCAATGAGAACAAAAAATTGCCAAATTTTCAATATCTACATTTAGAAAATAACTATTCAACTCTGAACCAATCTAAATCACATTATGATTTTGTTAGCTATGTCCATCTAGACTAAAACACATGCCACAGAAAGACTAGAAATTTATGCAGTGGCTCGATCCATTTGCAAAGGCCTAAAAAAATAGAAGCAGAGCAATATAGAATATGAGAATTAAAGAAATGAAGTCTCATATTCAAAAAGGCGATCCACATAGGTACAATAGGGGATTCCTCATGAACATCAAAATCAATAGTCCATTTGAGCAACTTCATCTGAAATGCTTGAATATAATAGGATCTCTGTGAGAAAAACCATCTATAATTAAAATCGTTAAAGAGTTGAATCGAAATGTGCTACTGATCTAACAAACTGATGTGAAATGAACCTCAGAGTATCAAATTTACAAAAATTTCTAAATAACAAACAAATTAGGTTGCCAGAGAAGAAACTTGCTAACCAAAGATAAGTCAATGGGAGCAACAAGATGAGAAACCACAGCATCATCAAACATCAAAGTTGGACATCCTTTAAAAGATGTTTGCACAAAAGGTAGTTTAGCACCCAAGGATGAAGATTCAGCCAAGTCATCCTTAAAGGATCAATAACGACCCTAAAAAAAGAGCAAATGATGAGATAAATGACGATGGAGTCGCCATCTCCCAAAATTAGGTAATTATTAAGCTCTTTCCTTGATCATTTGGCTCATTAACTGTCATATGTTGCTTTAGTTCAAGTGTCATAACGAAAATATTACTATAAAAGTATAATATGTAAATTTTAGAACAAAAAGTTGTTAGTTCTGCAATAATGTTTCGAAATAGTAAGATTTTAATAATAGATCAAGCTAATGTGTTTCAACATTCTCACCATCAATTTAAAATTATTTTGTACTACAATTTGAAGATTGCTTTTAAGGGAGATCATATGTTCTCTCTTCATAAAAAATTGAAGAATTTTAACTTATCTCTCAAAATATTAGCTGGTACTTCTTTTCATCTCTTCGTAATCTCATTAGTGATCGTAAGAAATAACAAACATACATATTCACCAAATTCGGTCAACTGCACTAGATAGTCATCTCCTTATTGCTACATTTTTTTTAATGAAAAGAGCTAACACATGCCTCCACATGTTCAAATAGCTTGATCAAACAATGTTGCAAGTGCAATTTCCTCTCTAAAGGATATCATGATATCAAAATAAACTTTCATAAAGTTAAAAGGAGAGCTAACAAAAATACTATTTTATACATTTTATGTGATGAGTTCCTATTAACAATCAGAATAGAATTTTGTTTGATGCAATTAAATAATTTCACACCCTTTTCAATAGAGATGCCTCTCAATACATCCATGCTAATAATATAACTTTTTGCACCAATCTTTTTTATATTGATAAATGAAACCTATTTGGGTATATTTATACTGTGAAAATTAAATCTATTTTGTTTTAGATTGTCAAAGACTAGGCCATAGGTTCTAATGGTTTCATAGATGTAGAAGACTTCATCCTAGCCATAAGGCACATCTTTCTAACTTCAAAAATGCCTTTGAGAGTGAGATGTTTTTCCATTACCTAAATCAATACATATCTGCACCATGGCTGATTTTTTCTCAATCTTACTTTGTAATGCTATAAGTAAAGTAGTTGAAAAGCTTCTTGCTGATATGATCAAAGGCCTTCTTGCTAATTTAATTCATAATGCTAAAGTTTCCTTCAATAATGGGAGAGGCATTCCTGATAAATTACTCTTGTTACTGTATTTCTTAGAGGCTTAAATCTCACTTTGAATACTAAGGCTTTTTAAGTTATGCTTGTTACTAAGACTGTAGTCACCACATTTAACTGAATTTTCACACACCTTTACAATTTTGATTAAAGCTTGCAGTTCTTTTGTGCCTAGCTATATAATTATTAATGGTCACATCTACTCTAATCAATGCCTTTAACATGGATACCATTATCCCTCTTACTAATTGCTTTTATTATGGATGCATTCTCAAACCTTATCAATTCAAAATACAATGATTGATCATTCTCAACTATAAGTAGAAATAAGATCGAAGTCTCTCATATAATATATATGGATGATCTTCTAGTCAATTGGCTCGCTAAAACTAATAACCACAATAAATCGATTATATGTTTATAAAAATGTGTTTACTCTACTGTGTAAGCTTTATTTATTAATTATTTGTGTTTAAAGCTACACCATATAAAAGGAATTATATGGGGATTCTTATTATTAGTGTTAAACATAAGCACTCTCATTACTCCACCCTTTACAAATTTATAAGCTGGCTTAGTGGTAGGAAACAAAAAATTCTCTCCATTGTAGGAAAATTTTGACTTATTTGAACAACTTTATGGAACTATCTTTATTATTGAATGATATACATCATCCCTCCTAAAATATTAAAAAATAAAATTACTTCCTTTATGGATAAGATAAACATTATAAAATACACACTATCCCCTTCAGATCTAATGACTTCCCTTGGGAATGAGGTGGGCTATGTTTGCGTAAGTTCAACTAAGGTGGTTAAACCTTGTTGAACTACCCTTGGTACACCAATAAGGGCATTAATTTGTTGTTTAAAAATAATCTCAAAGAAACCTCTTTGATTACTTAAACCATTTATAAATATAAGAAGAAAAACCTAATAAAAATATTGTAATTTTTTTCTTTTTGATTTACTTGAAAAAAATAAATGACATAATTTTTCTTTAGTTTATTTTTTAATTTTTTTTTACTAAAAATAAAACCAAAAAGCACTTCAGAATCAAAACACATATTTACATGAATAAGATGATGGAAAAAAAATTGTGGAATGTAAAGTAGAGTGAGCACACAATATTTTATATTGGTTTGATAAAAATGTGACCTAAACCCACTCCCCATAGTCCTCTTCTCTGAGTATTACACTAATAGTTTAATATATTTTCTTTACTCCCAATAGGAAGGTGGATAATCCCTTACACAATTTCTTCCACCAACCCAATGCGATAAAGTACTATAAACCTTTTTACCTTCCTTGTGAGGTAGTGAACCTTTAACCTTTTTCTCCCTTAGTGAAGGCAAAGTACTTGGAATCTTTTTCACCCACAAAGAAAAGGAAGCGAACTTTGAATCCCTTTTCACCCTACGGGTAAATGCATAGAACTATAAATCATTTCTTACCCTCCTAGTGAAGGTAGGGAACCTTAAATCACTTTCACAATCCTTGGTGCAGTAGAGTAGCAAAGCCCTTGGACAACACTGGTTCTTATTCCCAAACTTACCTAAAGATTAAGGAATGCTTAATTGCATTCCTTAATTACTACAGTAATTTAGACATAATTTCTCTCCTAAAGATTAAGGAACGCTATTGAATCTCTCCACTGCGAAATTATGTCTAAATTACTGTAGTAATTAAGGAATGCAATTAAGGTTTGATTACATGATCATATCATCCTGAATGATTACAGGATTATTCGGGATGATCAGTTAAGCCAGTCATCTAAAGTATAAAACATCATAATGTATATTTTGAAATACTAATTACTTGATATATATGACTAATCATGATGATTAAATTTGACAAAGATTTATGTATCATACAATACAAACATGAAATTCTATATGTTTGTATTGTATGATACAATATATATGACTAATCATGATGATTAAATTTTAAATTTTAAAATCACTTAATATATTATATGAATAACATAAAATTTAAAATTTAAATTTTTACCTAATTTAATTAACTATTTGTAATGTACATCAAGTGATTTTACCTTTTCTTGAGTCAATTGTATCGATGTGGGTCATGATACTAATTAACCTTACACACACACACGGGGGAGAAATTCTATATATTTTTAGAGATTTCTTTTTTTTATCACATCATCTAGGATGATCCCAAATCATCCTGGATGATTAATTAAAAATAGAAATCCTAATTAGCGCATCTTGGTTAAGGCAGCCGTAATTAAGCAAATCGTCCAAGATGATATTAGTATTGTTCAGGACGATAAGCTCCAATGAGAAAGAATCTGCCACCATATCTATTTAGGCATGTTTTAATTTTTGAAATCATTTAGGACATCATCCTTAAGGATTTAGTGCAATTATGTCTAAATTACTGTAGTAATTAAGGAATGCAATTAAGGTTTGATTACATGATCATATCATCCTGAATGATTACAGGATTATTCGGGATGATCAGTTAAACAAATCGTAGTTTCTTCCTAGATAACCAAAAATGATGTTCTAGATGATGTGTATTATTTTTTTAATAATCTTCCGGGATGATCCAAAATTATTCTGGATGATCAATTATTTTTTCCATCATCAAGACATACAATTAGGGTGATATGCTAGACGATATTTGTCTTTTTGAACTAATCATTCGTTACAACCATAAAATTATCATGGATGATCGTTTTACTTTTCCATTGTCCAAACATGCATTTAGGGTGATGTTTTGGATGATACTCAATGATTTAAACTAATTGTTCCGGATGATCCTTCGATCGTCCTTGACAATAAAGTTAGTTTGTTACAATTAAGAGCAAATTTGGAGCTCTTCAATTTAAGACCTCTTATTAACCTAAGATTATATCTTTCTCTACTATATTGACCTAAGAGAGCCAAGAGGCGATGGAGAGAAAGGGAGAGAGAGACGAGATCTTGTGATTGGGAGTTTGTGAGGGGTTTCACAAAGGTTGCTACAAGCAAGGATCTGAATCATCTTCTCCGAACATCATCCCTTATTCCTTAGTTGTTATAGAGAGGTCTACTTTAGCAATTGATTGGGTTCTCTACCTTCTTCAAGAGGAATTAAAAAGAGTTAGGTTCTATGCCTTCTTTAGGAGGAAACAAAAGGAGTTGGGTTCTCTGCCTCACGAGTGTCGATGGAAAGTAGGTTTGTACAGGCTTCTCTGCCTTGCTATTGGAGCAAAAGAGGAGTCACTGAGTTTAGTCCAATACCTAGAGGAGAGGTTCCGGTGAATGGATGTAGGTCAAGTTGATCGAACCAGTATAAATCTCTATGTTTTCCTTCTTACTATTTTTTCATTTAATTTCCACACTTTGATTTTCTTGTGGTGAATTTTGGTTTGATTTATGATTGTGTTTTTTATAGAGAAATTTTTTTAAAATGCCAATTCAACCCCCCCCCCCCTTCACACCCCAATATTGATTTGCTTTGGGCTACTTCACAAGGGTTGAACATCCTAAATAAATATTCAAGTAATATTAGAGTGGAATTCATAAAATTGAGTTTTTGAAAACTTTTGAATTTTGATCCATGGCAAACTCTAAAAATCATAATGCTGCAGATGGGTATTTATTTCCCGACCATTATTATTTGACAATATTCCTTTTAATTTTTGGAAAACTCGCATGTCTATATTTTTACAATCGATTGACAATCGTTTGTGGATGCTTGTTAAAGAAGGTTATTCACCTTCGTCTCATGAAATTAATGGCATTAAAACTGAACTTTCTTTTACTAAATGAACTTTTAATGATAGGGTTTTAACACAACTTAATGTAAAATATTTAAACTATTTTTTTTGTGCTTTGAAATCAGAAGATTACAAGCATGTTTTAACCTGTGCAACTAGTAAAGAAATTTGGGTAGATTGTATATTACTTATAAATGAACCAATGAAGTTAAGCAATCTAGACTGAATATTTTATTGCATGACTACAAACGTTTTCGTATGAAAGCTACTGAATTGATTTCTAACATCTATCCTAGGTATATTCAAATTATCCCCTCATTACATGCCTTTGAAAGAGAGAGAACTAACTATGAAAAAGTTAATAAAATTTTGAGATGCTTGTCTTCTTCCTTTTAAGCAAAGATTACTACAATTACAGAATCTAAGGATTTAAATACTTAATCTGTTGAAAACATACTTGGATCACTCGTTGCTTACGAGCAAGGGGTGAGCCAAAGACTACTTGATGCATGTGAGAAAAAGAAGGAGAAAATTGTGGCGCTAAAGTCTAATGAAATGAAGACTTGTTCTTCCGAGTCTAAAAGTGATGATGTTGCCTGAATCACTAGGAAATTTAAAACTTTATAAGGAAGAATCACTAGCATCATCAGCCAATGATATGCAGACTTGTTCTTATGATGTGGTTTGGAAGAAATGCAAGAAGCCATGACATGTTAAAGTTGATTATCCTATAGTTAAGGCCCACCGAAGCAAAGAAAAAGGTAAGGAGAAACCCAAGTTCTGAAAGGACACGGATAATAAGCAGTTCCAAAAGGTATTCTAGGCAGATTCTGCATCTGACTCCTCTTAGATTGAAGCTGAAGATGAGACTACAAACATGTGTTTGATGGAAAAAAACGTCTTGGTCAGTCTGACCAAGAAGAGGTATGTGAACTAACCTATAATTAATTATTTGAAGTTTCTAAACAAATTCATCTAACAGATAGGAAACTTAAGAAATTGCATGCTAGCTTAAAATTATAACTTTTAAATTTGCAAATGGAGTATGAAAATTTAATTAAAGATCACTTCAAAATTGATAGTAAACACATGTCATTACTTGATGAGTTTGATGAGATAAATAAAAAGCATTCTGAATTGATCATAGCGTATGATTCATTAAATGTATTCCACACCGCACTTGAAAATGATTTTAAAAAAATATTTTGATGAATCTGAAAGTAGAGAGCACTATTTGAAGGTTGATAATGCTATTTTAGAAAGTGCTAAGTTGATGTTTAAAGATGAATTAAAAGAACTTGAGGAAAATTGGACTACACCCATACCTGATCTTAAGCCAATACCTTTAAACCTTGTAAGAGACATTATAATCCAAATAGATTAGTCAATTCTTTTTCCTGATGTTAGATGCTTCTCATGTGGCATGTTAGGACACATTTCACGCACTTGTACTATTCACCATAGTACACATTGAATGTCGAGACCCAAATTACATGATTAATAGCATAACACAGATGCATCACTTTCTTCTTTCCATAAGAAGGGACCCAAACTTGTTTGGGTTCCTAAATATGATGTTCGAAGATTTTGTATGCATACTCTAAAAAAAGAACTCATGAGAGCTTAGGGTACCTATATAGTAGAGGCTCACGACACATAATTGCATGAACTTGTTGCTTAATAAATTCTCATTTGTATGTTTTCTATTATATTGCTTATTATTATTCTTTCTTTTTTGTTTTGAGTGCTGATTTTTTATTTGTTGTTATTTTGTAGTGCTTTCATCTCAAATATTCTTATTTTTCTTTCAGCTTTTCTTTTTTGTCATAGCTGAAATAATATTTTATGCCTTGTTTTTATTTTTGAAAATTTGTAGTCAATAATTGACATCCCTAAATTAGTTAAGGGAAGAAATACTATTGATTATTTCCCTTCCTCTAACTTCTTTTAGTGGTTTAATTTTCTTTTCTAAATAAAAGTCTATCTCCAATTAACTACTGGAATATGTGATTAAGATCATTTCTATCTTGCTACAATAATCAATCTTATATAAATAATGCTTAGAGTCATTAAATCACTTTTAAGCTTTTGTAATCTTGTCATTGCTTTTATCATATAAATTTGATTCTACTTTGTGATTTACTCTTCCTTATATTAGATAGTGAGTTTTTCTTCTCTAATATCTTGAATATATTCTCACAAATAAGAGTATTTTAAAGTTTTATAAGGGATGTAGCTTGCAAAAATGATAAGGGCATAAAATGAGCCCAAAAAGAAGAAAAACTAAAAAGATGTGTAATGAACACCAAACAAATTGAAAGATACATAAAGTGTATCAAAAATCAAAAGATACACAAAGTATGCCAACCATTTGATAAGAGGCATAAAATGAGCCCACAAGAAAGCAATCTCCCTTCTCTTTCAAACTTTTAAATCTTAGAAGAATTCCTGTGTCACTTGATATTCTCAAAGACTTTATTTTGACTTTCATGATTGTGACTAATTACTTTGGTATATTATTCTATAAGATATTTTTCTAGAACCATGTTTTGAACTGATCTCTTTTTCTTTTCCAATTGATTTTTCTAAGTTATATCTTTGCTTTCAAAAGACAGTTTTCCCTATGAGAAGTCCAAGTTAGGGCTAACAGGATCAGTTTGTCAATCATTTTTTTAGATTTGGATTATGTTAAGTAATTAATTCTTATAAAATTTTCAATTCAATCATATTGAGAATTTATCATATTCATGCATTGATAAAAAAAACCCTTGTTGTCAATCCATTTGTCATTTTTTTATTCTTTTTTGTTATTTTATTTTTAACTTTTTTTGTTTTTTTTTTCTTATTTTTGGGCCTTCTCTGATCATCTCTATCCATCTCCAAAATTTTAATCTTTGGTCACATCATTCTTAATGATACATTCAATCCACTCTCAAAATCCCATCTAACGGCCAATATGTTTTTTCTATTTATGATCATTCTGGACGATCTATCATCATCCAAAATGATCTGATCATATTTTGCTTCAATTAATTGTGATCTTCCTGGATGATCCTTCTCATCCTAGATGATCTTCTGAATTTCTACTTAGTTACGATCAATTATTATTGATCATAAAGGATGATCTACCTATTCATCATGGACGATCTACTTTTTTAATGGCCTTTTGGAATGACTCATCAGGATGATTGCATGTGTCTTATCATCTCGAATGATGTCTGTTCGTCTTGGACAATATCACCGCCTTTTTAACCAATCGTCCTAGACATAATAGTTTCACTTGATCATCCTGGATGATTCTGCAATTGTCCTAGACGATCGGTCTGTTTCTTTATAAATAAGCTGATTTCAATAGTTTCTTTTTCTCACATCAAACATTCCCTCTCTTCATTCCTCTCCCTTAAGCTTTTAAATTCATATTCATGGTGGGTGGCAAGAGTTCTAGAATGTCATTTAGAATCTCCTCAAGGGATAAGCTTGACCCTCATTTCATTGAGTCGGCTAACCAACCTACGTTTTACAAGAGAGCTGAGATCACCATATCCTGGACTATAGATCCTCATACACTTTCATGCCCAGTTTTTGACCTCTTTGCACACATTTCACTCGCTTTCATCCTTACCCTTGTTGTCCCTTTCAAATCTGAACTGCTTTTTAAATTTTTTGCTAGCCTTTGAATCAACTCTTCCTACATGGCACTTCAATCATATGTCAATAAGTGTCCCATCGAAATCATGTATTAAGATTATCATGAGCTCCTACAATTAGCCACCACTGGAGATAAGCTTCATGTCTTGTCTTAAGACCCCGAATATAACAATACTCTAGCCAATCACTTTCATAGAAACACTCATGTTTCCTATATTGTTGGGGAGTCTAGTATCTTACTCAAAGATGCTAAGATAATCCAACATGTCCATCGTACAACAATCATTCATAAAGCTGGTGATCATATTCATATTACACCGCTCCTTTCGATCGCCACTTTCTATATCATGGCCCATCGAGAATTCAATGTTACTGATCTTATTTTCTACTACATTAAGCATCTCACGAGTATTAGAGATCAAGGATATAGAAAGCAACCTACACTTTCCCTTAAACACCTCATTGCCTATATCCTAGAATCCAAATATAACCTTCAATATCCTACCCCACTGAACTTTCAGCCTGCCTTGTATACAAATAGCTCTTTCCATGTTTTTCAAAGTACTCATCTCCACTTAAAACACAAGGAAGCTAAGGCAACTGGGGAGGAAGAAGCTCATGCACCTATTCCTACATCTGCTCTACTCTGCCAGCAATCATAATTGGATCAGCTAGTAGAGCAGTTTGACCAGTGCAGACACATTTCGACTCCTATATTGCTGCATAGGAGCAGCAACTTGAGGAGGATGTTGCTCATTTTGATTCATACGTCGCTCACTGGAAGCAACTACATGACTAAGATATGGACTGGTTTGGGAGCAGTTCGTTACTATTTCTAGTTTCTTTCAGCCACCACCTCCACCTCCACCTCCTTCTAATGATCAGGGGCCATCCTATTTATAGTTTATTTTCTTATGTTATTTTTTCTGTGTTATAGTTTATTTATTTTTTGGTAGCTTCTATTATGTGTTTTCTTTTATAGTTTTCTCCTCCTTTTGTGATGTCAAAAGGCGGAGTAGTCATAGTGTTGTAAGTTATTTCATTATACTATTTTAATTTAGTATTTTTTTGCACCATTAGTTTACTTTTAAGTGAAATTTGAATTTTTGGTGTTAAACTGCTTAAATTAATTTTGTTTTCCATCATCAAAAAGGGGGAGATTGTTGTAAATCAGGATTCAGGAATTATAATTTTGATGACAGCAAACTGTTCTGACACTTCTGGTTTTTCTATGATTGTTTTGCCTATTAATGTTTTTGGTACACATGATTAAATTACAAATCAAACTAGCTTAAGATTGGGTATATTAGGACTGAGTGAGTTATAATGTGTATCAAGTTTCTTTTACCTTTTCTTGAGTCAATTATATCAATGTGGGTCCTAATGCTAAGTAACCTTGTACACACACACTCGGGGGAGAAATTTTATCTTTTTTTTTTTTCTATTTTTGATCACATCATCATGGATGATCCCAAATCATCTTAAATGATCAATTAAAAATAGAAACCCTTATTAGGGCATCCTGGTTAAGGTAACCACAATTAATCAAATTGTCATAGACGATATAAGTATTATTCTGGATGATAGGCTCAAATCAGAAAGAATAAGTCGCTAGATCTATTTAGGCATGTTTTATTTTTGGACATCATCTTGAATGAAGCAGTGTGATTATACCTAAATAAGTGTGGTAATTAAGGAAAGCAATTAAGGTTTGGTTGCATGATTATATCATCCTAATGATCGCAAGATCGTTTGGGATGATCAGTTAGATAAACTTAGTTTCTTAATAGAAGACCAGAATGATGTTCTGGATGATGTGCATTATTTTTACAATAATCATTCAAGATGACCCCAAATTGTCCTGGACATTAAGTTTTTTTTCCATCATGTAGATAGACAACCAGGGCAATGTGATGGATGATATTTGTCTTTTTGAACTAATCATCTGGGATAATTATGAAATCATCCTAGATGATCAATTTACTTTTTCATCATTTACACATGCATTCATGGCAATGTTCTGGATTTTACTCAATGATTTAAACTAATCATATAGGATGATCCTTTGATCGTCTAGGATGATAAAGTCGATTTGTTACAATTAAGAGCAAATTTTGAGCTCTTCTATTTACGACCTCTTATTTATCCAAGATTGTATGTTTTGTTATTTTCTTGATCTAAAAGAGCTAAGAGGAGAGGGAGAGTAAGGGAGAGAGAGAGGATCTTATGAGGGGGAGTTTATGAGGGGTTTCATAAAGGTTGCTCCAAGTAAGGATCTAAGTCATCTACTCTGGTCATCGTCCCTTGTTCCTTGATGGTTTTAAAGAGGTCTACATCAGCAATTGATCAGGTTCTCTGCTTGCTTCAGGAGGAAGTAAAAGGAGTTGGGTTATCTCCCTGCTTCAGGAGGAAGCAAAAGGAGTTGGGTTCTTTGCCTCACTGGTGTCGGTGGAAAGGAGATTTGTACAGGCTTCTCCTCCTTGCCATGGGAGCAAAAAGAGAGTCACTAACTTTAGTGCAATACCTGAAGGAGAGGCTCCAAGGAGTGGACGTAGGTCAAGTTAACCAAACCACTATAAATCTCTGTGTGTTCCTTCTTACTATTTTTTCTCTTTTAATTTTCACACTTCAATTTTCTTGTGGTGAATTTTTGTTTGATTTATGATTGTGTTTTTGATTGAGAAATTTTTTTAAATACTAATTCACCCCTCCCTCTTGGTTAGCTTTGGGCTAGTTTACAAGAGCTTAACATCCCTAACAAAATTTTAATTTTTATATTATATGATTAGTTATATCTTAAAACTATTTTCTTAATAAAAAAATTAATTAAAATATATTACAATAGATCAAACAGTACAATCTTAATTATATAGTATGAGTTATAAAAAAACTAAAATATATTTTATTTTAATTTTATTTCCCCTTATTTGTGTACATGATTACAAAGCTACTTAAAATCATTTATAAGATAGAGATTCAAGAAAAGATAAAGTTATAGGCACATAAAACATCAATCTTATACTACCATGTCTTGAGCTCTTATTCTTTTGTAGTGCTTGGTTTATGCCTAACTTGAAACATTAGTACACTCACAAAAATATTTGCAATGCTAACTCATATGAGAAAGCAAGCATAGTTTAATATTGTTTGTTATCATTAATACATAAGTTTAGGTTCCTAGATTATAATAATCTCTCTTTTTAATGATAACAAACATTGTTGATTCGATTACAAGTTAACATTATTTTTCTCCAAAGCTCCCCCTTACCTAGTGATATCTTTTTAGAAATTAGTGAGATATTTTTTATTTTCTTAATATAACATGAATATAACCACATAAACTAAAAGAAAGGGATAAACAAGCACAAATCAAACTAGTCAACAAAACAAAACTAGCAACCTAGTACTCCCCCATGTGCCATAACCAAAAATAGAAGAACAAAAAAAAAAAAAAAAAAAAAAAAAAAAAAAAAAAACAAAAATCTTGGTACTAACAAGAATGTAAATATAAACAAACTAAAAAGAGAAGGCACACTACTCATGAAAAATGCCCTGATTCGGTGGTGGTTGAGGTGGTGGCTGAGGTGGCTAAAAGTATTGATGAATGTATGTAAACTATTCACCAAATCAAGTCATATCAGCATTTTGCTACTCCTACTACTTAGGAATGTGAGTATTAAGGAGCGTCTCTAACTAATCAAATCTCTTATTCAAAGTTTCATAATAATGAGGCGTACTAATAGGTGCAAGTGCTAGATCTATTGTTGGTGCTAATATTGGTATTGGAGTTAGTACTGAAGCTAAAGCTCCCACTTCCTCATCATTCTCATACTCCTCTTCTACAGGCTACACTCCATAGATTCAAGGACAGAAAAGAAGGTGCATTGAGATTTTTTTGTAGAGAAAGAGAAGATATGCCTGTGTAGGATATGTTAGGAAATATTTTATATCAAAGATGTAGGTGTGGATAAATTAAATGTATAAATTATTGCCACTCAATTTGTTAATTAATTGTTCATTAAACATATTTTCAAAATTATCATTCATTATTTTGCATTAAAAACTAATACTTATGTTATCAATTTGTTGAAAAAAAATATTTTATTTTTGTATTAAACTTGGTGCAGGGAATGTAAAAATTATATTGAAGAATGAAAGTCATATTCACCTCTCATTTTAAATATGAAATGGACTAAAGATGAGCATTAGTTTATGTCCAGATATTTTTCACCTATCTTAGAGAGATGGTTTATTTTATATTGGGATCTTTGTGAATGTTTGTGAGAACCTTTATGAATTAGCTCGAGGATAACAAAGAGGGGGGTGAATTTGTTATTTAAAATTTTCTTTAAAAATAAGGAAATCTTTTTGATATATTTTTTAATATTTTAAAAATAAACAATATATGGGGAAGCAATAAAAATTTCATTAATAACAAAATTCAATTATTTCGACCACATAACAAATCATAAAATAATTCAAAAAATAATTGTAGAAAAGTAAATCGAAAGAACACTCTAGATTTCTAGTGGTTCAGTCAACTTGGCCTACGTCCACTCCCTATAAACCTCATTTATAAGTATTGCACTAATAGTAGTGTCTCTCTTTTTTTCTCATCAATAACATAGAGAAGCCCTTATAAAAGCTTTCCATCGACCTGGTGAGGTAGTGTTCCTTGAATCATCTTAATCCCTCCTGGATTGATACAGAACCAGGAAATTATTTTACTACCTCTTAGAGTAGGCAGAGAACCTTGGAATACTTTTCACCCTCCTAGTGAAGGAAGAGAACCTAGATCTGATGCCCATGAAGATCTCCCCTATTTCCACCTAGTAACAAGAAAAGCAACTTAAAGAAGATGGTGGAAACCTTAATTGGAGCAACATTTATGAATCTCTCATAACTCTCCCTCATAGGGAATTCTCACTTCCTTTTCCAAGCTCTCTCTTAGATCAAATCCATAGAAAAATATTATCTCAAGGATAATATGATAGTTAAAATAGAGAACCTCCAAAAGAAGCATTAATTTTTAATTCTACTCTTTTGATCCTCCAGTGTGATCTAAGATAGTCCTGTATGATTTGTTTAAAATAGCCCTTTTAGCCAATACGAATTGCATTTCCCTACGTGATTAGTTCAAGAGTAATAAACTGATCATCCCAAATGTTTAGAATATCATCATGGATAATTAGTATAAAACTATTGAACTTTTTCTAGTATGATACCAAATGATGCCTTATCACCATGCACTACTCTATCATCTAGTATGAAAGGGGTCAATCATCCAAGATGATTAGTTAAAAAAGTATGGTATTCATCTAATACGAAAGGTGGTGATCCCATATAATCCCATGCATGCTCTCTATTATCCAGGATGATTGTCACCGATCATCGTCTAAGATAAAATCAGTTAAAGTTTACCATAATTGTTCTCGTCATCAAAACATTAATTTAGGAATGATTATCATATATTATACAGAACAATGCAGATCATCCTGTACGATATGTACAAATTTTTAAATTTAAAATAATGGCCAAATTGTCTTTGGAGGCTATTTTTTACAATCTAAACTAATTATCCTTTATGATAGGGATCATATACTACAATTTGTTTAATCACTTTTAATTAATGGGATACCTTAAATTGGGTTTTCTTTTTTTAATTGATTATCTAGTATGATCAAAATTTGTCTTGTACACTAAGGTAAAAAATAAGAAAAAAAAAATTATCTAACACACCAACCCATTCCTTTGATTATGTGTACGCAAGGTTACTTAGCTTGGGGTCCACCAGATACATGACTTTACTCAAGAAAGGTAAAAAGTACATTAAAATAGAAATTACAAAAATCCTCAACCTTAGTCTACCAAATCTTGAGTGGATTTGAATTGCAAGTGAACTTGTAGAACATAAAAGTTAGTAAGTAGGAAAAAAAGTATGTAATAATAGTGGTAGAAAATAAATAATATTATTTGTTATCAATAAAATCATAGTACTTGGAAAAAAAATTCCAATAATATCCCCCTTTTTTATGATGTCAAATATTATTGTTAAAAAATTTTAAAGCCCTTTGACATTTTAGGAAACTCTCCCTTAGAGGGTAAAATTCTAAAAGTAAGGGAAGCATAAAATGTTTATTTTAAAATAAAATGCAAAAATAGTAAACACTAAGTGATAAACAAACTAAACACTAATTAAGAAATAAAATTAAGTAAAATAGAATATGCAAGTAAATAACAAAAAACTACTACTCCCCCTTTTGACATAATAAAAAAAGGAGGAAATAACTAAAAAATAGATAACATACAGAAAATATATCACAAAACCATAGAACAACACACACACACAGATGAATAACAAAAATAAATCAAAAAGATGAAGAAAGCTAGAAAATGGAACCACCCTGATCAGGTGGATAAGGTGGTGGTGGTGGCTAAAAGAAATTATTAGTCAAAGAAAATTACTCCACAAACTAGGTCATATCCTATTCTTGCTGATGTTGTTGCTGCTGGGCTATATAGATGTCAAAGCAAGCAACATTCTGGGCATGCTGATGCTCCTATGCGGCTATATAAGACTCAAAGCTAGCCTCCCACATATCAGACCTTTGAACCAGCTCAATATGGGATTGCTGGCGCATTGTAGCTGATGCTTGAGATTGATCTTCCTCTTCTTCTTCTGGGTGGTCACCATAATAAATGTTGAGGTGACAAGCACTTTTAAGAACATGGAAGGAGCTATTAGAATAGAAGACTGGAAAGTGATCAGGTGGTTCAAGATACTGAAGGTTATATTTGGACTCTAGGATAAATAAAATGAGATGTCTAAAAGCTAGATTAGAAAATATCTTATGGTGTGGATCTTGAAAAACTATTAGATTTCCAAGGTAGCAAATAAGAAGGGCAGCTGCATTAAATTCAATTTCAGCCATTATGAAATAAGTTTTTAAGGGACAACACATGGGTAACGTGTATCTGATCACCATCTTTTGGAATTATGGTTTCATGAAGAATATGATGGATTATCTTAGCATTTTGTACTAAGGTGTTGATAGCACAAATGCAAGAGTTAATATTGGATTCTCTTAAAATTGTGTTCGCCTGGGTCCAATCAAAATTAGGATTTGCAGGTCGAATGTGAATGTTTTCACTAGTAGTCGAAAGATGGAGAAATTCATGTAGGTCATGGTACGTAATCTCTATTGGCCTCTAATTAATAAATGATTATAGGGAAGTACCCTCTTTATTGATTCTTAAGCTTGAAAAATTCAAAAAGTTATTCAAAATTAAAGGGAAAGGATAAAAGTTGAATCTAAGAGTAGTATGGGCAAAAAATTCAAGCACTTGAAAGGTTAACACCTCTTATCTGACTATTATGGACGGGTTAATCATAGAATTTTTATAGTAATGATAAGCTACTTCATCAGCTTATTCAGTGAATCTAAGATTAATGGTTCTCACAGAGGAACAACTTGTGAGAGCTTATGAATTCTTTCCACCAGCAATTACAAGGAAGTAAAAGCTCAAGGGGGGAGTAGAGGATTAGGAAATTATAATTATGTAAAGAAATTAAAAGTTTATGGATTTTTAAATAGAATTCCTCAAATCATATAGTACGATCATGGGATCATATTAACTAACCGATTGTGTTCAATTTGGCCATACTATAGGTAAAAAAAGTTGGTCATATCATATAGTATGATCACATATCATTCTGGATGATTAGACACATAGCGATCATTCTGAGGAGTCATCCCGTATGATCATTGACTTATGACATTGTATAGGATAAACACGTTGATTGTACTAAAGGATTGGTCATAATTGATTAGCTTAACTCCAATCAAATCATCCTATGACTATACCAGATGGATGATACAGTATGATGATGTAATCATATAGGAAGATCACCAATAATTGGTTTATATCAGTGGTTAAATGTGTTGTAAAAAGAGAGGTGTATTTTTTTAGATCGTATACGATGATGTGTATCATCCTAAATGATGTGAGAAAAAACTAGAAATATTTAGGACATGGAATGTGATGATCAATAGGGTTTCAAAAAAAAAAATAAAAAACATAAAAAGTATAAAACAATACAAAAACTAGACAAAAAAATCATTAATAAAAAGTAAAGTATGTTTTTTTAATCAATCTACTCCAATAAAAGATAAATTTTCCATGTGAGTAGATTAAAAATTAGTGAGGACTGAATCAATAATGCTTATAGAAGTGTACAAATTAATCTTGTTAAACCTAGCTTGGACTCCTCACAGCTTAAAAAAATTTTTAAGCAAAAAACTCATTTAGAAAAAGAAATAGATAAGAAAAGAGATCTTTCAGACTTTATTTTAGAAAAATATCTGATAGAATAATATTAAATTATATTTAACCAAAATCATGATTTCTAAAATTCAAGTGTTTGAAGATATCAAGTAGAAATGAATTCTTCTAGAATTTAAAGATTTAAAAGAGAAGGAAGTTTATTTCTTTGTGGGCTCCTTTCTCCTCCCTTTTTTAATTGTTTCGCACACTGACCTTTTTTTGCTTTTGATACACTTTGTGCATCTTGCAATTGTTTGGCGGTCATTGTTCATCTTTTTAATTTTAGGCTCAATTTGTTGCTCTTGTCATTTTTGCAAGATTGCTTCCTTTCAAAATTGTTAAAGACTCTCAGTTGTGAGATTATATTTCATATATAATAAAAGAAAAAAACTCACTCTCTAATATAAGGTTGTGTAAACCACAAAATAGAATCATATCCATAAGATAAATGCACCAACCTGATTATGAAAAATTTGAAAGTAATTTAATGACTTTGAGCATTATTCATATGAGATAGATTTTTGTAAGAAGATAAAATAGGTCACAATTTCAAATTCAAACTTTTAATTTGAAATTGATTTTTCATCAAAAAGAAAAATACACCAGTAAAGGAGAAAGAGAAACAGTGACAATTAACAAATATTCTTCATTTAACTATTTTAATGGAGTCAAGAAATACATATTAATTTCAAAAAAATAAAAAGAAAAGCAAAATTATCTTTTAAGACATCATTATCAAAAGTGAACATTAATCTAATTCTTTAAAAATACTAAAGGAAAAATAGCATAAAACTTGAAAACATTAAATATACATGCATAATTAGAAACAAACATACAAATAAAACAAAGATAAAAAATTAAAAATAGAAAGCATCATTTTCAAGCATTAATATCTATTTCAACTAATTTGGTTCTTATGATTCTAGAAGTTTCAAAGGCCAATGGTTTTATAAATATATCAGTAAGCTAGTTTTTAATGGCTACATGGTGAAACTCTACGTCTCCTTTTGCAATATAGTCCCTAATGAAGTGGTGCCTTCAGTCAATGTGTTTGGTCCAAGAGTATTGGATTAGATTCTTTAGAATATATATGTCCTAAGTGTTATCACATATGATTGAAATTATGCTTAATAGTATTCCTAAATCTAGAATTTATTGCTTTAACCAAAGGAGTTTGGCAACACAACTTCTTAAGGCTATGTACTTAGCTTCAACGATAAATAGGGTGACTGAGTTTTATTTTCTATTCAATGAAAAGATTAAGGATTTTCTTATGAATTAATATGTTCCATAAGTTCTTTTTTAATTAACTTAACATCCTACAAAATTTGAATAATAATATCCTATGATTTCTAAGGAGATGTTATACCTGGGATACCAGATTCCTTAGTGTTGGGTTCATAAGGGATATCTAAGAATTCTATTAATAACAATCAAATGTGAATCTTTTGGATCAACCTGAAATCTAGCACATAAATATATATTAAACATAATATCAGGTCTACTAGCAGTCAAGTAAAGAAGTTATCTAATTATTCCTCTGTATTTCTTCTTATCAACACATTTTTCATTTGAATCATTATCTAACTGAATAGTGGAATTCATGGGAGTGTTGATTGGCTTATCTTTATCTGTTTCATATTTTTAAAGATGTCCTTAATATATTTTGATTAACTAAGGAAATTTCCATCATCCTTTTGCCTTATACTAAATCTAAGAAAGTAGGTCAGTTCTCCCATCATACTCATCTAAAATTCCTCACTCATTATTTTTAAAAATTCATCATAAAGGATTTTAACAAAGGATCCAAAAAATTATAATCAATATAATCTTATATAATTATTTGTTTATCTCCTACCTTTTTCAGAAATAGGGTTGTGTACGCTCCACATAACAAAGGTTCTTTTTAGTAGGAATGCTCTAAGCCTTTAATACAATGTTTTGAGTTTTTGTTTTAATCAATATAATGCTTTTTTCAAATTTGAGCACATGATTAAGAAATTTTGAATTTTTAAAGCATAGGGTTTATTCAATATGAACATCTTATTTTACAACCCAATACAAAAAGGCACTTTTCACATCCATTTGGTACAGTTTAAATACATTCAAACAAGAGAATGCTTATTGCACCCTAATGGATTCTAATCTTGCTACAGGGGTAAAAGTGTCTTCAAAATGAATTCTTTCTATCTTTTTATACTTCTTAGCCACTAATCATGCTTTATTTTTAACCACTACACTAGAGTCATTCATTTTATTTTTGAAAAACCATTTACTTCCAACCACACTCTGGCTCTTAGGTCTTTCAACTAGCTCCCAAACATCATTCCTTATAAATTAATTTAACTCGTATGATATGGATAGGATAAAAAATTCATCAGATAGGGCTTAATTTATGTTGGTGGATTTAGTTATTCAAAGAAACGTGTAGTGCTTTACTTATTTTTGAACTCCATTCCAAGTTCTAACACCTTTAAATCGGTCTCCTATGACTAGTTCTTTAGGATGACTTGAACAATATCTTCATTCTCAATTCATTATTTTTTCATATTTCTACCATTTCCTTTAGATTTATAGATTCTAATCCTTAGGTAATTTCTATAACCTTGTCTTCTTTTATCTAAGACCATCTAGAATTATTAGATTCATCAAATATGATATGAGTGGCCTCCTCTATTACCAATGTTCGTTTATTGAAAACTCTATAAGATTTCTTAACATTTGAGTAACCTAGGAACACTACATTTTTTTTAGGCCTAAATTTTCCTAGTTCATATTTCACATTATTCATAATAAACACTTTACATCCAAAAAGATGAAGGTTGGAGAGGTTGAGTATCCTACCTTTTAGAATTTTATAGGGTTTCATATTTAGCCTAGATCTAACATTTACCCTATTTAGAACATAATAGGTTATATTCACCACTTATGCCTAAAAGTATTTAAGAAGTGAGTATTTAGATAACATTTCTCTAGCGGCTTCTACTAGGGTCCCATTCTTTCTTTCAAAAACCCCATTCTTCTAAAGGTTCTAAGAGCTAAAAAATTATGATCTATCCCTTGCTCCTTACAGTAAGACTCAAATTTCTCATTTTCAAATTCTCCACCCTAGTCACTATGAATGGTTATAATTTTATGACCTAGTTTCCTCTGAATCCAAGTGGAAAAAGACCTAAAATCCTTGGATGATTCACTTATATGAGAGAGGAATCTTACCCAAGTAAGCCTCAAATACTTATCAACAATAATACACCCAAAACTTTCCCTCCTAGTCTTATACTGCAGACAGGTCCATAGAGATCCATATGTAGGACTTCTAAGGGTTTGCTAGTGTAAAGGAATTTGATAGAGTGGCAGAAGGATTTAACTTATTTTCCTAATTGACAGGCATGACATAGGTGGTCCTTATCAAACTCTACTTTGGGAATTCCTCTCACTAAATCATTTTTGATGATTTTCCTAAGGATTTTCATGCTTGCATGGCACAATCTCTTATGCCATAGCCAAGATTTTCTTATACCATAACCAAGATTCATTAGCAGCAGTTTTTAGGCAGAAAGGAGAAATATGTTCAACACAGTTAAAATCAAGCATGTAAATATTATTTATTATTTTGTCTTGAAGATCATTTTTTCTATTTAAGCTAATCATAGAGTTGGTAGACAAAATTTTAATGCTAAATCTTTTATCATAAAGCTAGCTTTGGCTAAGCCTGTGTTATTTTAAACTATCTACCAATAAAATATTTTAAATAATGAAGTTTTTGGAGTTGCCAATTATTCCTGATCCAACAATTCTCATAGTAATATTATCACCATTATCCTTTTGGTAAGCAGGTTTTACTTTGAAATTTAGAATCCTCAAAATTTGTGGAAAATAAAAGTGTCTAAGCTCCCGCACAACAAACCTAGGTTCAAAGCCTAGGATATTAGTGGACATAAAGTTCTAATTCTTCTATGGAATTCCAAAAGAGATTATCACCAAAAGGCAAGGATATATATATAACCATGCATATCTGATTCTTTATAACTTTTGATTATATACAACTTGACCTATATACAAATCTATTTTTTATAGACTCATGTACTTATACATCATTTTCTCTACATACATTATAATAACCCTTGCAAGGATACTAAAGAGCTGAAAAAAATGTTTAGCCTTAAAATATTTTTATGCCGTAGTTATGTAATATCCTAATGCTTCTAATTAAGTCATTAAAGAACCTAAGTGCACTAACATAAATATAATATTTATGATAATTCAAGACTGCATAGAGTAAATAAACAAATACATGATCCTCTCCAAGCAAAGCACCCAACAAGAAATTTACACCACTAGCCTAACCTAGGCTGGAGTTGATTGTTCTAGTATACCATTTGAGTGTGTGAAAGAGATTGTCTAGATTTGGTAAGTCCTATATGGGTTAAATGATTAAGTTGTAGATTATTAGTATTTTTTTTATTAAAGGTTAGATGTGAATTTAAATTAAAGCTAACATTAAATATGTTTAATTTTTATTATTTAGATTTTAATGGTAATAGTTGATTTATTAATCATAAAAAATTATAGAGTTTTAATTGCAAAGTTCAACGATTATTAATTTGTAAGTCCTAGAAGGCTTAGCAAACAAAATACAATCATCCCATATATATAGTAAATAAATACATAAAGACCTAAGAAATTTATTAATGTTGTAAGAGATAGAATAGGGACCCTTCAATCTAATACACATGCTCTCAAAGTGGAATCAAGCATAATATTTGGGGTCAATAACTTATTATTGTTTGATTAAGGGTTGCAAAAATTTATTCAGATATTCCATCCATGATAAGAGGCTAGCCTGGTGTATATACCCAAAAATTTGTTTTTAAGATTTATTAAAATCCCTTTATCAAATATATGTGTGCACTCTTGAATGGAATCTAACATCACATAACAGGATGGATGATTTATTAGTGTTAAAGCTTTAAAATGTAAAGCAAAAGCACCCTCCAATTGAAATTAAGTGTTCAACATAAAAGCCCAATATTTAGTAAAGGTTAATTATCAAATTTATTTGATTAAAATTATAATGTTTTAGCAAAATAAATTATATATTTACTTTATTTTTATGCTTTATTTTTTTATTGATTTTTTCTTTTTTTATATATTTTTTCTAATTTTGAATTAATTTTAATTCATTTCAAATGTATTATTAATTTTATTAAAATTTAACTAGTAAGGGAGGGTAAATTTTTATTAATCATTATTTTAAGATCAATTAATGTCAAATTATTATATATTTAATAATATGGAGTAATGCCACTAAGTTTGCTATGAATAATGTCTCATCAGAATAGGTTTTACGTGTGAATCCTTATGGAATGCCTAAGTTAGCTAAATATATCCTTAAGTATTGTCCCTAAGTGCCTCTATTTTTTATCGTATGATTACAATCAAATCTCTAACCCTAAGAATCACATGAACAAGCACACCATAATAATCCTTAATAAATAGTTTTCTAATGCTATATGGAATGATTAAAGTGAATTACAAAAGCCAAAAGTCATAGACTTACCTATAAGTTTGGAAATTCCATTATAGGAGGGACGTATATCAAATTGCATTGAGATCATTGGAGGATGTAAGGGATATCTATAAGTTCGTTTCCATCAAATTTGAAGCCATAAACATGCATAATTTACAGATAATAAAAAAAATATATACTATTAATAGAAATTTTTGAACAATATATGCTCATGCCTTGACTTTATTTTTAATGAAAGAGGGTCTCTCATTTATTATATAAAACCCTACTATACATTTAATGGAACTGAATTAAACTAGATATGAATTTCTAAAAATCAATGGTGGATCTTGACAAAGATTTTTGTGAATTCTTATGTGAATTAAACTTGAATAAAATAGATTTGAAAAAATAAAAGGAGATGAAAGTTAAACCCTAAGACACCTTTGATTATTGCAGTTCACCGTGATATGCTCCAGGTTTTCTTGTTGGCCACAACCTCTAGGACAGCTGTAATTCTCTTGTAATCTCCTCTAGAATAAGAAATTATATGTTGGTATAGCATTGTTGAACAATCTCCACCAAAAGACTTCAACCCAAGAATTTAATTTGCTCCTCTTCAAGCATTTATAGAAGAAACAATCTTGCTCCTGCATACTTGACCTCCTGCGCATAAGAGAAGAAATTGTAGCTCCAGAGTTTTGATAGATTAGTTCTAAAAAATCATAGACTCTATCCATATGAATATCTATCTACAGGATAATCTTTATAAGCTCAACTCCAAACATCTGTTTAAGCTTTAGCATGTTCCATTAAACATTAGAAATCAAACTATCCACTTTATTATCCCCTGCTTCTTATATATATACAAAATTAGGCCATAAGTTCAATTTCCTGTCTAATATCCAAATGTCTTCCATAATGCTAATAGAACTGCCATATGCTTCTTCCCATTTCACCACTATTTTTAGCACTTTCTTACCACTAGATAAGATTTTACAAGTTGTTGATGACCCTCCACCAATCACTGAGTCCTCCATCCATTGCCCATACTTTGGATTTAACATTTGATACAACAAAGAGTCCTCTTGAATTACTTTCCTAGCCAATTTGGCTCTTAAGGAATCCACTATTTCAATGTAAGATCTGATCCCTCTGCCACCTTGTTCCCTCGGTTTACACATTTTACTCCAACTAACAAAGTGTAAACCCAAGCTTCCATCTTATTTATTCCAAATAAAATCACGACAGTGTTTGTCTATATCCTTAAGAATACTTTTTGGAACTAAAGAATAAGAAAAATGGAAGTTTGGAATAGATACCAGAACCATTTTGATCAGTAGAATTTTTCCAGCCAAAGATAATTGCTTACTGCCCCAAACCGCAATGAGCTTCATAGCCTTATCTGTGATGAACCGAAAATCTTTAGATCTTAGTCTCCTCAAAGCCATTCTAACTCCAAGGTACATGAAATCTTTAACTACTTTAAAACCCAAAATTATTTCCACAACCTTTCTCTTCCTTTTCTTTAAATGCTTTCCATACAGCATAATAGATTTCTCAAAGTTAACCTTCTGCCCTGTCCAGCTGTAGAACTCCATAATTACCGATTTGATTTCTCTCCCTTCCTTGACATTAGCATGAAAGAAGATGAAAATGTCATCTTCATATAAAAGATGTGAAATCTTAGGCTAATTTCTACCAATTATGATTCCCTTTGCTACCTTATTTAGCTTGAAACGATTTGTGAACAACTGAGCACATAGAATGAATAAATAGGGTGAAAGAAGACACCCTTGTCGAAAGCCACTTTTTACATGAATCTATCTTGAGATCTTTCCAGTAATGTTCAAAGAAAAGATCAAACCTTCCACACAATCCATGATCTACCTGGAGAATTTATCCGAAAATCCAAAGTATTCCAAAACACTTTTAGAGTGTTGCAACTCATGCTATCATAGGCTTGTTCCAAATATACTTTGAATGACACCAAACCCTTGGTTAATCTCAAACTCTTGAACTTCTGAAAAACATCTTGTGCCACTAGAACGTGATCCCCCAAGCTTCTCCCGTTGATAAATGCAGCTTGCTCCACAGACACCAACTTATGAATCATTAATTTCAACATGTTCAATAGAATTCTTGCAACCACCTTGTAAATGGATCTACACAAACTAATTGGTCAATAGTGGCTCGGTATAGTAGGTTCTAAGACCTTGGGAATGAGTACCAATAGTGTTTCTTTCCATTCAACATTCATGCCTCCCATTGTGAAGAATTGGTTTACCGCATTCCAATAATCCTCCTCAATTATATTCCAAAAAGATTTCATAAAAGAGTATGAAACCCCATCATTGACAGGAGCTATGCTATCCGTAGTTTGCAAGACTACCGTTTTCAATTCCTCCAAGGTAAGCACTCTGTTTAACAAAAAAATTTCCCTCTCATCCACTGAATTGTTTCTAACAGGCCAACCATTCAAGTAACCCTCCCTTTTTCTCCACTTTCCATTGAAAAACTTAAGAAAATTTTGGAAATTTTGTTCTGGTCGTCAGTAAATGACCCATCATCTTTTTTATTCCTATAAACACTTTTTGAATTCTTTCTTGCTAAAGCAAAAGAATGAAAAAAACTAGAGTTGGTGTCTCCCTCCTTCATCTATCTTACCTTTGCTCTTTTCTTCCACCAAGTGTTTAGCTGAACCAAAACAGTATTCAGCTCTCCAACATATGAACGAAGGGTGAATATTTCCGCTTCTAACAGCCAACCTTCCTCCGATTCTTTAGCTTGTAAATCCAGAATTTTTTCTTTCAAAAACTCTCTTTGCTTTTCAAATTCCATGAACTTGGCTATACTCCAATAAAAAAGAGCTTTAAGTGACCTTCAAAACTTTTTGTCCAAGGCATTAGCATAATCCCCATTTGTCTTCTTGCTCCAAACTTCTTTAACCAGCCTGATATAAGCTGGATACGAAGTCCAGACTTCCTCAAACCTTATGATCTTGTCAGAATCAAAATTTTCTTCCAAAAAATTCAATAAGATTGGGCTATAATCAGATGCAAACCTTGAGAGGTGCCTGACCACCATCCAATTATTCTTCAATGCCACTGTATTAACATAACATCTATCCAACCTTTCAAGTATTCTAGCATTGCCATCTTTGCTGTTGCACCAAGTGAATATTGGTCCAATAAAACTAACCTCATGAAGATCACTCCTAGCTAGGAATGAACTCATTTCTCTGGCCCCTTGAGAGAATTGAAAAGGTCTTCCTCCTCTCTTGTCTTCCTTAGACAAGATGCAATTAAAATCACCTCCCAATATAAAAGGATTGCTGTTAGAGCTGAATTACTTTAGCTTCTCCCAAAGGAGTCTTCTTTGAACCTGTTCTCTATCACTATAAGCCGCAGCTACTCTCCATCTTCCCATCTTCATAATTTCCAAGTCCCCTATGACATTTTGATTTTATGAAAATAAGCAAGTAAATGCAGGTTACTTGTACTTCCACGATACTACTATCCCCCGAATAAGCCAACAACAAGTACTTGAAAAAAAATCCCACTCTTTTCCAATTAGGATGTCAATTTCAGATTTATTGAAATTAGAGACTTTTGTTTCTAAAAGTCCCACAAGAAACACCTTATGTCCTTCACCACCTGCTTTAAGATAAGAGGAGCTTGCTTCTTCCTAGCTCCTCTACAATTCTAAAACAAGATGGACGCCATTATGGAATAAAAGGGGATGAGGTACCCTTCTTTTACTTCACCTCAATCTCAAATTTCCTTCCTCTCAGCATTTTCTTAATAGGACCAAGACTTCTTAGCTCCTTAGTTAGCTTAATTTTGATGTTAGATGAGCTCCCATCTCTCAATTCTTTCATCTCATTCCCTTTAGCTGCTTTCTAGTAGCCACCTCCTTTATCCACATTGCTCAATGGAACTTAACATATTATGTTTCACCTTTTCCTTTCAAATTAGCATATCCAGCTTTGTCATTATCAACCTTCTTTCTGTGTCTCCCTTAACTCCGTCAGATCACTTAGAACAGAAAATTTGTTAGCACCTCAAAGGAATTCAATAATAAATTCAACTTTATTTATTTTTAGTAAATCATTTTTGTCTAGTAGTAGATCATCCTATGAACCGGTTCCACCTCTTCTTCCTTTCAACTGCTTCAGATCCATTCACCTTCTTCTTCATGGTTTACTTTCTTGTCCACTGACTGAAATTATTATTGTTTGGATTTTTTTCTAAAGCATTCTTCTTTCCTCTAAAGATGTTCCTATTCTTCCTTCCGTAGCTGAATTGAATCCAGGGACTGTATCCATTGCCTTCATAGTTGAAACTTTTGTTACTTTATATTTATTTGAAACTACACCTGATTCCTTCCCATGGAAGGCAGCTTCATCCAGTACTTTAGATGTCCTTCCAGAAATATTATATTGGCAAATTCTTTGGTCATGTTCAATCTTTCCACAACAAAAACAAATATTAGGAACCCTTTCATACTCAATTTTTTGAAAGAACTTCCCAGATTTTCCTTCAACCTAAACTCCAAATATAAGAGATCTTCAAGGTGGATGTGAACACAAATTCTAGCAAATTTGTGTCTACCCCATTGAAACATATTTTCATCTAGTAAAAAAGGTTTCCCAACCTTTGAGGCAATCCTACAAACATTTATAGGATCCCAGCAAAGAAGCAGCAAGTTTTGCATTCTTAACCAAATCGGTGTTGTTAACCATTTCAAAGAATTTGTAGAGAATCTTTGACTCCACTTGTCCACACCAACTATGTTCCCCTTCACGTACCATGGCCCATTAGCAAGAATTGATTCCACTTCTTCCTCTTCCTCAAATAAGCACAAACTCCACCCTTTACCTAGCCAAGTAGTATTGAATTTTCCAAACTAAGCCCATTGCCTCTTCAGTTCAGCATTGATAATGAAGATTGGTATGTTATCCCCGAACGCCTTAACCACTAGTCCATTTTGCAACACTTTAATGTTCTCCGACACCTTTTCTTCATGCAACAGGACTGTCATACCATCTTCAAAAAAGCAATTTCCAAAATCCCAATCAGAATAAGAGATATTTTACGAGATTTCTTCTACCAAGCATTCAGTAACACATTCCTTATTTAAACCTTTGTCGAACACTCTCCAGCTTCAATAACTTCAGGAACGATAGGGCCTCTTTTAGCATAGTCACAAATTCGAACACTTTTCATGTCTTCAGCTTCTACAGACTTAACCTTCTCAACCTTGTTATTATCTTCTGTGTCATTAATAAAATCCTCCTGGTAGTCAGCAATTTCTAAATTTCCCTTCATTGTCTCCTTCTCTCCTGGATTAATGATTCCGTGAAAATTGATTTGCTTCAGGCTCTTCAACACATCTTTTGACTTTGTGACCTTTTACCTTTACCAATAATCAGTATCAATTTGACATTTATAAGACCGCCTTCATTGATCACCAACAACTTAGCATACAAGGATGCAAACCTTGTTTCGTTGCTACCCGTTTTAGCTAGCTAGTACTTAACATATTATGCTTTAAGCCTTCAACAAGTAGCACATTCTCAATAAAATAATTTTCAAGATTTTCAATCATACCTGATCCAAAAACCTTCCTTCTGGTATTATCTCTGACTATAACCCTTCCTCCACTTCTTGCTTCCAGTGATATAAATTGATTAGTATCTCTAGTCATATGCCTTGAGCAACCATTGTCCAGATACCATATGCTTTCACGGGGCCTTGTATAACAGCATTCCTACAAATTCATCAAATGTTAGACCTGGTAACTCAAATAAGTTTGGGTTCACCTTTTGACAAATTATAAAAAGATGCATCTATAATATATCTAGGTTTATGCATCTTAGGCTCCCACACCAAATGAGTTTTTCTATCTAATGTACAGGTGTGTGTAATATGTCCAAATCATCCATAACTATAACATTTAACTCCAGGAAAGGGATATCTCAATATTCTATAGCTACTTTGTCTTTTCCCGAGTTGTATAAATTTTAGATATAAAATAGTGAAATTACTAAAAGACAAGAGGGGGCTGAGGTGAATTGTGAAAAACTTTTTCTCAATAAAAAGTAACCCTAAACAGGAGTTCTAATCTTTTTGTTATTTTTGAAATTTGACTACAAAAACTTAAACAATTTTTCTTCCACAAATTTCACCACGCAATAATTATGAAAAAATTAAGTGCAAGTAAAAGTAAATGAAGATAAGGAAAAAACACCAAGGATTTTTATAGTGCTTCTCCCTCACAACGCTCACCTTCTCCTTCCTCTCTCAACCCTAAAGAACATCTCTAGAGCTCTCTCCCTTGGAATCCCTCTATAACCACGTTCTCCCCCTCTGTAAATCTTACTGAAAAAGGATGAGATTAACACCTAAAACGGGCTCCAAAATCCCTTTGATTTCAAAAGTAGTTGTTACTGTTCGTACAGTACGATTCAACATCATACAGTACGATCTTCATAAACAGACTTCGTCCTGGTACGAAGATGTACGAACAGTTAAAAAATAATTCTTACTGTACTATATAATATCATACTGTACGATCCACAAAATATTATTCGTACGGAATGATGGTATGGATGACCAGATGTCATCACTGTTCATCGTATGGTACGATTACTATCGTACAGTACGATGAGAAAAAAACCAAGAGATAATCCAGGACGATATCCGGGATGATCAAACTTTGTCCCTGTTCATCGTATGGAACGATCGTGTTCGTACAGTATGATGTTCAAAATATAATTAGGCCTGGATTACATGCACTAATCACGAGTTAAATTAAGTAAGTATTTAAAATAAATCATACAGTACGAAAATAATCGTACAGTATGAACGGCAAAAAATCACTTACTTAAACTAAACTACGGCTAGGGTTTTGGATTTGAACATATCGTACATTACGAATATAGTCATACAGTATGATCTATTCACAGAATCGTCGACATAGCTCGGATTGTACGGTATGAATTAAAACCTACAGTACGATCTCTAGAGAAGAAATTCTATTACATTTTGCATTTAAGAATAAACTCTCCTCCTGTGTGTGTGCATGGTTGCTCTTACTCTTATGCATTTTGAGGCCAGACTCAAGAAAATAAAAATACAATAAATAGAAAAATATAATATCTGTCTCCTACTCCTAATCTACCCGTTCTTGATGTTCCTTTTGTCCTGAGTCACTTGTGATCTTCCTTAAATGTTAGTACTCAAGGACAATAGCAAATAAAATAATATCCAATGAAAAGTTGTTTCAAAATATTAATTATTTGGCATCATCAAAATCTCAAACTCGGGGTCGGGGTCATGGATTACAACAATCTCCCCTTTTTGATGATGTCAAATGATTTGTTGTAAGAAAGTACGATTGACATTTCTTTTTTTTTTTAATTAAACACAAGAAAAAGAAAAATACTAAATGCAAGTACAAAATTAAAGGAATGCATTTAACAAACTATAACAAGCACAACAACAAGTACAACAAACTTCTCCCCCTTTTGACAGCGCAAATAGGACGAGCAACTAAAGCAGAAATCAAAAGAAAGAAACTACAATACAAATACAAATAATCTAAACAGGATGGTCCTGTTCAATTGGTGGTGGAGATGGATTCAAATGAAAATATTGAAAGAGAGCATCAAATCAGTTATCAATTGCAGTAAAGCGTTCTCCAAACCATTGCATATCTGTCTCGTGTTGCTGATGTTGTTTTTGAATATGCATATCGAGACAAGTCTGCAGTTGGTCAAAGCGTGCGTCCAAATCATCGTTAGGGTGTGCTGGTGCAGGTGCTCGGGGTGCGGCATGTCGTCGTGGTCGAGCTGGAGCTGCTGCTGGGGCATCTTCTCCTTCTTCTTCGTCAAAGACTGGTTCTTCAGGCTTGTGTCCCTGATGAAAGAGAATACAGAAAGAGGCATCCGTATAAAAGATAGGAAGCATGTCGGGTTCACCAGGGTAGGTCAATTGATATTTATGTTAGAGGATATATCCTATTAGGTGACCAAGAGCTAGGTTTTGTTTCCGTCGAGTGGTAGGTAGGCGAACAAAAGTCATGTGGCAAATGTAGTTACTAATTAAATCAACCTCATCAAATTTTATGTTGGACATAATAAGATAGGTAGCAACTGATAAGGTCGGGGCCAAATTGTTACGGTCACCACCTTTGGGTATTATTGAGGTTCGAAGGACATGTTGAATTATTTGGGCATTTCGAGTTAAGGATTGAATGAGAGGTTGGTGTTGATGGAAAGTAGCATTCCTAAGGATTCTATTAATATCGCTCCAATCAAATTTGTCAGTAAGAAATGAGCGAACCATAGGTCCTTCAGTGGATAACCCAATATATTAGGCAATGTCGGCTCTAGTGATCTCAATGTTTCAGCCACAAACAAAAGAGTGAAAGGTGGTGTTGTCGACAGTGTAGGTGAGATTGGCGAGAAATTCGAAGAGAAGTTCAGAATTGTAGGGAAATGTCAGGGTGAGGAGGAATTGGAAGGTGGTGGAAGCGAAGAGGCCCATTACCTCAAAATTAAGAGCAGTCTGATTAAGCATTTTGGAAGGAGAAATTTTACATGCTTTATACCTGTGGTAGGCTTCCTCGTTTTTAGTATTCAGAAAACGAGTAGGTGGCGACTTGACCAGGATGAGCTTCCAGCAGTCAACCGACCTCGTTTAGACATTGCAAGAGGGCACGAAATTAGGTAAAGGAGTAAGTGAGGAAAGATTTGAGTGAAAGGAATGGCCTAACAAAGGGGTTTTATAAAAAAATTTGACAATCGTACAGTACGAATTCAAATCGTACAGTAAGATATTCAATCAATATCCTGACCAGTCGTTTCGGAAAAAGGCAGTCAAATCGTACAGTACGATACATATCGTATAGTACGATCAGATAAATTTCGATCGTCCCGAGGACCTCAGTACAACTTTTGACCAAAAGTTTCATACTGTACGAACAAGTGTATCGTACAGTACGATCCATAATAAATATCGTACCAAACAGCTTGAAATCATATTTATTCGTTGTCTTGATGTGTATCGTACCGTACGAAAAGTAAGTATCGTACAGTATGATATTAAGTAATATCGTGCCAACCGGATTTAATTCATCTCAATCCATTGCTGACGTGTATCGTATCGTATGAAAAGGAGATATCATACAATACGATAGACAATAATGTCGAACGCATATCGTATAGTACGATGTGAGTCGTACCGTACGATCAACAGAGACAAAATCTGCTTGCTGGTGGACGTAACGTAGATTAGGATGTATCGTACGGTACGATACGTGTATCTTACAGTACGATAAACAGCCAAGGTCAGAGTTGTTGTGTGGTGAGTGTGTGATGATCAGGAGCAGCCCTATTTAAATTTTTTTTTGTTTATGCAGTTATATCTATGACACCTAATCTAGTCCT